>NW_026867575.1:930216-1152970 GCF_020745735.1 Hemiscyllium ocellatum
TCAAACATGGCTCAGAATTAAAATTTATGCACGTTTTTAAGATTGAGCTTCCTGCAGTGCAGTACTCTATGATACTGTACGTGTTTCAATGTGGGGCAAATTGATCTTGCTGACATCAGAGAAGAAAAGGTACCGTCGAAACCTCGAAAGAGCATGAGTTCAGTACTGAAGGAATCTGTCATCACAACAATATACGGAAATCTGGATATCACTGTGGCAGGAAAGGTTGTTGGATGTTCAGGGCTTAGATGTTTCGAATGGCATTGCGGGGAGTTAGAAGAGTTGGAGAAGTGCATTGTTAATCAGGAATAGCATCATAGCTGAAGAAAGGTAGATCTTCAAAGTGGATTTGTCTGCATAGTATGTACGGGTGGAAGTCAGAAACGGGAAAGGAGCAATCACTATATTGGGAGACTTCTTTAGCCCCGCCACCCAAACCCCCACCATCACAACGGAGGCACGGAGGAGAAGATTGGGGGAAAGATATTTGAAAGTTCACAAGTAACATGATTGTTGCCATAGTTAACATTAACTTCTGCAATTAGACTATATCCTCCTTAGTTCACATCGTTCAAATGGAGCAGTTTTGTCACGTGACTTCAGGGAGGTTTTCTGACGCAATAAGCCGATAGACCTGTGAGACGGGAGGCTACATTGGATTTGGTGCTTGGCAACAAACACTGCTGGCTATCAGATCTCTCAGTAGTAGAGCATTCCAATAATACTGGTCACAAATCTATGATCTTTACTGTATCCATGGATAATGTTAGGAGCAGACCGCATGGAATTTATTTCATTGTGAATGGGGAAATACAATGCCATTCGGCAGGAACTTGGCGCCTAAATTTGGAAACAGATGTTCTCAGGGAACTGCACAACAGAAATGTTAAGATGCACCGAGTAATAGTGCTGCACACGTTTGTCACACTGACGCAAGGAAGAGATCGTAGTTTGAAAGAGCCTTGGTTGACAAGGAATGTGAAACATCTTGTCAAGAGGAAGAAGGAAGCTGACTTAAGCTTGAGGAGGCGAGTATCAGACAGGCCTTTAGACGGTTAAAAGTCAGCCAGGAAGGAATAGAAGAGCGGACTGATGAGAGATATAAGGTGAAAAAAAACAAAATATTTAACTGGTAGATTTAAGAAAACCCGAAAGCGTTCTACACTTATGTGAGGAACAAGACGACGGCCAGAATAACTGTAGCGTCGGTCACGGATAGTGAAGGGAACTTGCGCCTGAAGTCAGAGGACATAGAGGACATCCATAACGAATACTTTACTTCAGTATTCGCTCCTGCAAGAGCATTGACGTTTCTGAGGACACCATGAAATAGAATGATATGCTGCAATAGGTTGAAGTTCGGAAGGAGGATGGATTGAAAATTTTGAAATAAGTAAGAATTGTTAAATAATATGAGTCAGATGGAATATTCCATAGGTTACCAGTAAAAGCTTAGAAAGTGGTTTCTGCTGCTTTGGCGACTGGCAACTGGCGTTGTTCCAAATGTTTGGAGGGTGGAAAAAGTGATTCATTTGTTGAAAAAAGGAGGATAGGTATATTTCTAGGAATAACAGACCAGCTAGTCTAAAGGCAGTGGTGGGCAAATTATTGGAGATGATTCTTAGAGACAGGAATGTGATTACTTCGAAAACCATATATGATTAGACATTGCTACAACCACGTTGTGCGGGCCGGGTCACGCCTCACAAAACTTAATAAATATTTTGCGAATGTGACAAAACATGTTCATGGAGGCAGAGCAGTTGACGCATTAAACATAGATTTTAATATGGCGTTTGATGAGGTTCCCCATGGTAGCCTCAGTCAGAAAATACGATGGTATTGGAAACATGCAAACCTCTCTACCTTGACACAGAATTGGTTGGCCCTTAAAAAGACAGAGGATGGTGCTTGATGAAAGTATTCAGCGTGGATCTCAGAGTTCTGCTGGGATCAGTTCTGGGATCTTTGCTGTGTCTGATTTTTATAGATGGTTTGGATGAGAAGGTGAAAGGGTGCATTAGTCAGTCTGTTGATGACACGATGGTTGGTGGAGTTGTGAATAATGTGGAGAGATGCTTTAGGTTGCAACTACACAGAGTTCCCCTGCTAAGTGGCAGATGGATTTCAACCTAGAAAACTGTGACGTAATTCGTTTTTGTAGGTGGAATTTAAATGCAGATTACATGGTTAAAGGCAGGATTGTTGGAAGTGTGGAGAAACAGGGATAACTCGGGGTTCATGTTAATACATCCCTCAACGTTTCCACGCAGGGGGATAGGGTTATGAAAAAAACGCACAGTGGGTTAGCTTTCAAGATAGGAGTAATTGGGATGAAGAACCATTGATTATGCTGCAGCCCTACAGAGGCCTAGTTAGACGACTCTTGGAATATTGTGTTCCTTTCTGGTCGCATCATTACAAGAAAGCTGTGGAAGGTTTACAGTGAATGCACAGTAGATTTACAAGAATGCTGCCTGGACTGGAGGGAATGTCTTGTGGAAAAAAGGTTGAGGGTGATAGCTCTTTCATAATTGAAGTGAATAAGGTTGAGAGGAGTCCTGATAGCCGTGTAAAAGATGCTGAAAGGCATAGATAGATTGTTAAAAATCACATAACACTAGATTTTAGTTCAACAGGTTTAAATAGAAGCACGAGCTATCGGAGAGCTGGTCCTTCATCGGGTGATTGCGGAGTACTCGATTGTAAGACAAAGAATTTATAGCAAACATTGACAGTGTGATGTAAAAGAAATTATACATTGAAAAATACCTTGATTGTTTGTTCAGTCTCTCATTTGTTAGAATTACCATATTAATTTCACTTGTTTCATGTGTACATCACAAACCTTTTTTGGAAGTTACATTCTCTAGTGAACTTTAACAATTGGTGTCAACACAGATAATGTATTGTGCTGCTATCTGTGCCATAATGTTTAGACTGATTCTAATCTTAAAAAATGAATTCACAGAATCTTCCATAGATTCATGCAGTTTTTGAGCAAAGTACAATGTAACTCTGCAAATGCAAATTCACCTCACTCACATATATGGAAAGATGTGCATGTGGGTTTGTTTGGGGGCACAGTTGTGAGTGTCTGTGAGAGAGAATATTTGAGTGGAGAGGGCTCTAAGTGTGTGAGAAGGTGCATGTATGAGTGTGCGAGTGTGTGTGTCTGTAGGAATGTGTATGTCTTCGGGAGTGTCTGCATATGTGTGTGTGTGTGTGTGTGTGTTGTGGTGTGTGTGTGTGTGTGTGTGTGTGTGTGTGTGTGTGTGTGTGTGTGTGTGTAAGCCTGTGGCAGCCTTTCACGAAAAAAAAGACGTTCCTTGAAACAAGTCTCAAAATTTCAGACGATCTAATTTCCTCGACACCAGAATTATGAACTCTCGTCCCCGCGTCACTTCTTGACAGCACACCCAAACAAAGCCATAATTCATAAACCAGTCCGTAATATTCAGCCATTTTAACTGCTCATGCTGCCGCTGTCACTCTGCTCTTCCGCTTGAGTTTTCACTGCTTCTGGATGTAAATATTTCAATGGCTCCTAAACTGTCGGCTCCCTAATAGAGTTACATATATGAAATATTTTAATGTCTGTACTCATCTGTCAGCATTGTTTTGCTTGTTCCTTTCACATTCAATGTATGTTTAACCTGGTCCCTCCTTAGATTCAGATATGGTCTCTTTTTATTTCTGCCTCTAGCTCATGTGCACTTAAGAGAGCTTCCTTCGCTTCCACAGTCTCTCAAGATACTCCTGTAATAATACCTTATGAGATCTACCTACCAGTTCTGATTGGATCGACGAAGCACCATAGTCACTGGCCACTGTACTGTTTAAGTCGTTTTCTCAAATGAAATGAAGAAGACCTCTGCTTCCTTTCTATCAAATTCTGACAATGCTTGGAGATATTTAGACCGAATCCGTCCAGGCCTTTCAACACGGTGGGTTTGCTCATCCTCACTGTCTTCCTCACGATGTGTCCTTCCTACCTTACCTTACAATCTTTTAAGCCAATTCCTTCATTTCAAGGTGTCTCTATTTCGACTTTTCGTCTCTGTTTTTCACCCTTCTCAAGTTTTACCTCTTGCTTCGGCTCATTCTTTTGTCTCATTGTCTTTATAATCGGCTTTTAACTGTAATTCTATAGTATCATATCATTTTCGTCTTTATGCTGCCTCGTCTGCAATTGAATTCTTGCCGTTTCCAAAGATTTAGTTGACGTTATCAGCAAATTTAAAAAACAAGCTTTTTTAAAATTATCATTTATCTTTTTCTCATAGACGAAGCTGCGTCTACAGCATCCTCGTGCAGAGAATTCCATTGATTCACTATTCCCTGGGAAAATCAGTTTGTCCCCTTCACTTTCTTAAATTTTACTCCCCCTAGCCTTGAGGCCCTGTATCGAGTTCTCGTCTCACCCACCAGCGGAAACAATTTTCTTACCTTATTCTTAACAATCCCTTCTATAACTTGATATGTTTCTGTAAGGTCCCATCTCTTCCATCTAAATTAGTGCGAGTACTGCCCAAGGTGGCTCAACCTTCCCTAATAGGGTGACCCTCTGATCTCTGGAATCAGTCTGGTGAACCTCCTTTGGAAAGCCTCCAAGGCCAATATATCCTTCCTCAAATAATGAGACCAGAACTGCAGAAAATATTGAGAGTGCGGCCTCACCATCTCTGTGTGCAATTGCAGCAGAAGCCCCCTCTAGCAACGATTCCAATATTTCGTTTGTCTTCCTGATTACCTGTTGTTTTCTGCTAATCATCTTTTGGGGACTCATGTACAATCACCTCTAAGTCGCTACGCACAGCAGTATGCTTCAATCATTCACAATTTAAATAAAGCGCTGGTTTACTATTATTACTTCAAAGAAAATAACGTTACTTTCACCAATATTGTATCCACATGCTAAACCCTGGCCCACTCACTTAATCGAAATCTCTCTGCAGTCCCACCACATCCTCTGCACAGTTTGCTATTCCATTCAATTTAGTGTCATGAGCAAAGTTGGATACATTACACTCGATATACACTTCCACATCATTTATGTATACAATGAACAGTTTTGGCCTGACCACTGATTTCTGCGACAGCCTGGTGAAGACTGTTCTCCAATCATTGAGAATAACATTTGCTGCACCTCTCTGCTCTCTGTTGATGGACAAATCTTCCATCCATGTTTGTAAATTCCCCACAACTCCATGCATTCGTAACTTATGAATGGATACTTTATGCAGCATCTTATTAAACGCCGTGTGCTTGTCCAAGGTGACAGCATCCAACTGTTCTCCTTTATCCACCGTCTTTGTTACATCCTTAAAGAACTTCGAGTAGACGTGTCACGAATGACCTTCCCTTCTTGTATTGATGCTACGTTCTGCCTGATGGACCCTTTTCCCAGATGTCTCACTATTTCCTGTTAAATAAGGCACTCCAACTTTTTCCCAAGTAAAAATAGGGAGGAGATTTAGCTCAGATAGTTAGAGAGTAGTGTTAATAATGCCAAGGTCGGAGTTTAACTCCTCACACTGACGAGGTGGGTCTTTGGAATTTGCAAGTCATGGGTTCACAGTTGCAGATTATGTGTGTGAGGAAGCACGATCACGCAGTCGTTAGCACTGGTGCCGCACAAAACGAGGGACCTGGATTCGGACTTTCTGCATGCAGTTTGCACATTCTCACTGTGTCTACGAGGGCTTCATCTAGGTTCGCTGGTTTTCTTCCAGAATTCCAAAAGGTACAGGTTAGGGGAATAAGCCGAGCTGAATTGTCCATATGTTCAAGGGCTGTAGATTAAATGCATTAGTCATGGATAAATATCAGGCAATAGGGTAAGGCAGTGGAGCTAGGCAGGTTTCTCTTCGGAGGGTCGAGTGGACATGTTGGGCCTAAGGGCCTGTTTACACATTGTCGAGATTCTTAGTTCTAAAATGCTAAGCTAACCGCCTTTAATTTACCTGCCTTTTGCCTACTCACATTTTTTAAACAGCAACATGCCATTCGCTGACTTACAGTTCACCGCGAGCAGCCTGCGAATCTGGCAAATGAACACTACATTTCCGCCATTCCTTTCAGCAACCTGAATGGATTTTAAGGGACTTAACGATCGTGCGACCCTCACGTTTGCTGAACTTTACTCCTATAGTGAGAACATTTGAAATGATAACCTGATCTCCCATCATATACTTAACATTATTCTTTGGCATGTGAAACATATTCTGCACTGTGAAGGCTGACAGAAAATAGCTATTCAAGGCCTTGCTCGTTTCATCATTGTCCAACGTTCATTCCCCTTTCGCATCCTGCAACGGCCCAAACTCAACTTTAGCCAGCCTTTTATGTTTTCATACTTATAAAAACGTTTCCTACTTGATATTTTACTCTGTGTTAGCTTGCATTTATCGTCTATCTTTCCTTTCCTTATTGCTTGCTTCGTGCTGTTATTTTGTTGCTTTTTAATTTATTTTAACCAATCTTCCCGTATCCTACTACAGTACTCTTGGCTACTTTGTAAGCCCGAGCTGTTAGTTGACTGCCTTCTTTTAAATCCATGTTTAGAACATAGAACATAGAAAAATACAGCGCAGTACAGGCCCTTCGGCCATCGATGTTGTGTTGACCGAAGCCTACCTAACCTACACTAGCCCAATAACCTCCAATCTGTCCTTGGCTTTTTTTTATTTCAGAGTGGTCGTAAAAAACACAGACTTAAAAGCATCCAAGTTTGAAAGATTTTTGGATCAATTTGATTATCGCACACAAATGCTGCCTCATGGCAAATGGTTATCAAGATAAAAAAAAGAACACTTCTACAATGAAAGACGGACGTCCGTTTCTGTAGATCAGCATTTTTCTCAGGTTTTACTTATTTTTGTCAATCTGGCTATTCACTGAAAGCAGTCGATTGGGCAGATTTTGCAAGCTAATGGACCCAAATATGTCTGATTTTGCTGAATATTTCTCTGACATCTCTCCTGTAATACCCTGCACTCCATTGCATCTTTTGTAATAAGGACTATTTATGGGGGTTGTTGCAATTATTTTTGCCATCGTCATTAAGTTGAGGTGATCTGTTGGGTTTTGGATAGTGCATTATGTGTTTTTATTCGTGTTTCAATCAATAACGTTCGAAGTAAATATGGTTTTGTTCAAACTAAGTGATTCAACCATCTGTATCACTTCTGCGATATCTGTGGTACACCCACTTAAAACAACGAGCAAAGTTACAGTTTTGAGCTTATTTCTTGAAATGTTTTATTGCAGTCTGTTCTGGTCGATAACTCTACATACCGTACATTTTACGATTATCCATACGCCTGTGCAAATTTGCTCCAATGTCCCGAATGTACCTGACTCTACTGCCACTGCTGGAAGTGCATTTTACGCATCCACCGCACTCTGTGTAAAGAACAAATATCTCATATCTATGCTATACCATTTTTCCAATCAAGTTAAAATTATGCCAACTTGTGATTGCCATTTTCGAACTGGGAAATTGAATATCTCTGACTATTCTTTCGATTTATGAAGGTCATCATCTTGTGCATCTCTCTCAAACGTTCCTCTTATTACATGCCCTCCATTCCAGGGAGCATCCTGGTAAATCTCCTCTGCACTCTCTCTTAAGTTTCCATATCCTTCCGATGATGAGGAGACCGCCACTGAACACCATATTGC
Organism: Hemiscyllium ocellatum; assembly: GCF_020745735.1. Classification (NCBI taxonomy): domain Eukaryota; kingdom Metazoa; phylum Chordata; class Chondrichthyes; order Orectolobiformes; family Hemiscylliidae; genus Hemiscyllium; species Hemiscyllium ocellatum. Next base: position 937,903 of record NW_026867575.1, read on the forward strand.
AAGTATAGACAAACCAGAGTTTTATGGAGCTCCAGCGTAACCTTGCGGCTCTTAAAGTTAATCCCTCAGCTAAAGAAACCAACACACCATATGCCTTGCTAACAACCCTATCAATTTGAAGGGAAACGTTGTGGGACCTATGGATGTGGATCCCAAGATTAATCTTCTCCTCCACAAGCCAAGAATCTAAGATTCAACCCTGCAAGCTACATTCCAGTTCGAACTATCAAAATGAATCACTCCACATGTTTCCAAGTTAAACACAGTCTTCCAATTCTCAACCACATCTGCATTCTGTCAATGTCCTGTTGCAATCTACAACAGCACTCCATATTAGCCACAATGCCAACAACTTTAATGTCATCCGCAAAATTACTGATGTACCTTTCCATTTACTCATTCAAGACATTTATACAAATCAGAATAAAAACAGAGGTCCCAGAACCGATCTCTTTGAAACATTAAAGATCACCGTGCACACGGCTGAATACTCAACAGCCATAGAACATGACGAATGGCTGTCTTCTATGACCTGGTCAATTTTGCACCCAGACAGCTAGATTTCCCTGTATCCCTTGTCTCCAAAATTTCTCAATGAGCCTACCATGTGGAACCTCATCAACCGTCTGGCTGAATTGCATATGCATCACCGACACTGCTCGACCTTCGTCATTGTGTTTTATTGCATGCTCAAAGAATTGAATATTCTTGCGAGGAATGACGTGCCCGTCACAAGGGCATGCAAACTATGTGTAATAAAGCTAAGTTGTTCCAAATATTCATAAATCCTGCCTCTCAAATCCTCTCCTATAATTTTCCCAGCAGACATGAAAGGCAGGCTGGCCTGCAATACACAATGTTATCCATAACCACTTACTTGAACAAGAGAATATAATTTTCCGTCCTCCAAACTTCTGGTGTATTGTGGGGACGCAAAGACATTCACCAAATGTGCAACACGGTCTTTCCTTACATTCCGTAGGAAACATTTCTCTATGCCTTCTGGCCCAGGGAATTTATCTGTACTCAACAATCCAATGCTGACCCATCCCCCCCACCTTGCTGTCCTTGTTTCTAACAGGAGTATACTTGCCTTCAGCGCTGTGAAAAGATCTTATTGTATTCCCTCAACTGTTACTCAAATCGACTACAACATAACGTGTCCCTCGTGCAATTTAACCAGCTCCTTCCTCATCCCATTATATTATCTCTTCGTTAAGCACAACACCCTGGTTTTTAGTGATATTGTTTCAGTGTTCATTTGTGTCGGAAGTTCGACCATATTGTGCGCACCTTTTCCGAGAGAATTCCCAAATAAAATATCATTCTGTTTTCCTGTCTGATTACAGAAGACCAGATCTAAGATTTCATGCTCTCTTGTCAGTTCGGTAACGTGCTGTTCAAGATTGTTATCATGGATGTGTTAATTTCACTGATCTTAATACTGCCTCGACAGACTTGATTTGGCCAATCAGTGTACATGTTGAACACCCGCATGACTGCTGCCGTTCCATTCATATTTGAGTCAGTTACTTCTTGATTGATTGCCTGTGCCATTAATCAATTATTATTGGGTCGCCGTCAGAATTCTCCGAAGATGACTTCAATCCCTGAGTATTCCTGATCTCCACCCAAATGGATTCAACATATTTTTCATTACATCTGTGTCGTCTCTCCCTTTTGCCCGAATCCCATCCTTAATTAAGAGTGTGACACCACCTCACATCGTTCTGCCTGTCCTTGCTTTTTACAAGATACCCTGGGGTATTTAGTTCCCAGCCATCACCTTGGTGCAACCAAGATTCTGTAATGGTAATTCTTTGTGCCGACTCGCACAAGTTTATTGAATTTATGTTAATACTACAGGCATTGTGAATGATGCCGTTTTACTCATTGTTGCTATCAAATCTAGCCATCTTCCTTTATTTGGAACTATTTCAGACGCCCAATTTTACTTTTGTTTCTTTTCTTACTTTTGCTTTGGTCTCAGCATTGATTTCGTCTGCCTTTCTGCGTGGACTCACATAGTTTATCCATTTTCGGCAAACGTTCCTCAAAGTCGTTCCGATTGTTACATCTGCCATCCAATCAAGCGAGGAATCTTCTCACCTGATGCTACGTTTCACAAACACCCTAGCCCCGGCCAACCCCGTTTCAAGCTTCCCCAGCAGCTCTAGCTAACCTCCCAGCAAGGATAGTCGTCCCCTTCGAGTTCAGGTGTAACCCAACTCTTTCGTACATTTCAAAGTTTGCTCAGAAGAGAACCTAATATTGCACAAATCTGAAATCCTGTCTCGCACTCCGCATCAACTCTTCAGCCAAGCATTTGCCTGCCAAATCTTGTTATTCTTGCCCTCATTTGCGCTTGTATTTTGCCTTGTGTTACTCAAAAGAGGCCACATGCAGTATAATTCCCAGATTGTCATGTCGCTGCCAGTGATGCGTGGTGTATGAAGTGTGTGCTTTCCATCTTACATGCAACAGCTTTGCGTCGTTGATACATGATACTGTGAGAGTGATGGCAAACTTTATTGTCAGTGTCTCCAGCAGCTTCTCAATGCTCTCACATTTGATGTTAATTGACTGAAAGCAATCACATTATTATACTGGTATCGCAGGAGTCTGCGGTACATCATCCTCTGGACAGGAACAGCAGTACATGGCGCATAGCCGATGATGCTGAGTCCCTGCATTGAAGTGCCAACCTCAGACATCGTCCATCATCTTAGTGTCACACAACCACACCACAGAAACAGACTGTTGAACCGAAATCATCCATTTGTGTGAAACTCATAGTCCCATTTTCCTGCTTCAGAACATTATCTCTCTAAAGACTCACCGGTGTACCTGTCCAAATGGTTTTTACTTGTCGTTGTTCTCACCGAATTAAATCATCTGGCAGCTTGCTCGACACAACTCTGGCATCTGTTTAAAACAAGTTTGCTTATTAGGTTTTTCTAAAGTCCTTTCCCTTCAGCTTCTTGTCCTCGACTGTGGACTCCTCTACTCGCGAGAAAGTACTTTGGCTTTAACCCTGCCTCTGTCCATTAGGATTTCCTGAGTGTGTACTTCTTCCTTCCTTTCTTCCTTGCGTTTCTTTTACTTTTCTTCTTCCTTTTTTCTTCCTTTCTTTCTTTTTTTCTGTTCTTTCCTTCTCTCATTCGTTCTCTCTTTCTTTCTCTATCCCCGTCGTTCTCCCTTTCTTCCTTCCAACCTTTCTGCTGCCTTCTGTGCAGCAGAGGAAAAAAACAGTGGCAGCCTGTTCAGCCTTTTCTTTTAAAATTAATCTGTCCAGTTTCGTTAAGAACCTTTTATTTTTTCTTTACCATTTCAGCTTGATAGCACTGTTCCAAGAGCAGTAAGTAATGAATCATGCACAGTACTCCAAATGTGGCTTTACGAAATTCAGGATGCTGATGAAGCGCTTTTGTTGAGATTTTCCTGTTCCTTGGATGCTTCATGACCTGCTGTGCTGTTACAGCACCACACTGTCGACTTTGATTTCCAGAATCTGCAGTCATCACTTTCATCTTATAATATAATATCACAATTCCTATACTCCATGCTCTGATCAATGAAGGTAGAGCACTGAATCCTTGTGCATTTATCCCGTACTTTTTAATGAAACAGGATGTGTGTGGAAAGGTTACAAATATTAGTGACTCATCTGTCGACAGTGCGATCACTTGGTGATATTTTTCTATGGAAGTTTCCCAAACAGCATGTTTCTGTGCTCGTCATACTCTATCACTCTCTCCCTCTTCTAAATCGATTCGTTGTTTCCCTGTTCATTTTCTTTCTTTCTTTGTTGCTTTTCTTCTTCTTTTATTCTTTCTTTCATTCATTCTTTCTTTCTGCTTTTCTTTTTTTCTTTCTTTCTACTTTCTTTCTTTTTTCTTTCTTTCTTTCCTTCTTCTTTCCATCCTTGCTTCTTTTCTTCCTTCCTTCCTTCCGTTCTTTTTTAACGTTTCTTCTTGCTTTTTTCTTCCTCTCTTTCTTTCTGTTTTCTTTCTTATTTCCGTTCTTTCCTTCGCTCATTCGTTCTCTCTTTCTTTCTCTTTCCCCGTCGTTCTCCCTTTCTTCCTTCCAACCTTTCTTCCTTTCATCCTTCCATCTTGTAATTACTTATTTATTTATTCTGTCATTCTTTCTTCCTTCCTAACTTGCTTTCACTTTTTTCTGTCTTTATTTATTTCTTCCATTTTTATTTCTTTCTTTCTTCGTCCTGTCTTCCTTGCTTCCTTTCGTACTTTTTTGTGTTTTATTTATTTGTCTCCACTCTCTCTTTCTGGATTTTTTCTGTTGCTCTCTTTCACTCCGTATTTTTATTTCATTGCATCCAATTCCCTTTGACGGCATTCACGTTAACAATGAAATAGTCACCGGTACTTACAGGCACAAATATCTGAGGAGATCGGGGACACTTGCAGGAGAGAGGGGCTCTCATAGGAGAGGATTTTAATTTTCCTAATATAGACTTGGACTGCCAGAGAATTCATGGCTTAGATGGGGTGAAACTTGCTAACTGCTGTCAGGAAAGTTTTCACAAGCAATATTTAAGGTCTCCAATTTGTGAATGGGCAAAACCTGATCTACTATTGAGAAATGGGTTAGTACAGGTGATGAAGAGGTGCTCTGGTACCAGGGACCATAGTTCTATTATTTTAAAATATTCGAAGTTTTGATCAAAGCCGGCCCACAGACTCAAGTACAAAAACAGGGACAGGCAAATTTTGATGGAATTGGCTTGGAGCTTGCACGGCTTGAGTGCAATATGTTGCTTTCAGGGAAGTGGGCCTCTGGAAAACAGGATGACTGTAAAAGTCAGACAGCTCGAGTTACATATCTATTCGTTCCTGTAAGAATGAAAGACAAGATTGACAGGAATAAAGAACACTGGATGACAAGAGATGTTGAGACTTGAATGAGAAAAAGGAAGGAAGTATGGTTCAGTTACAAACAGCTGGGATCAAATGAATCTGATGCTCTATCGGGGGCACGGTAGTTTAGGAGGGCGAAAATGAGGCACATGTCAACCGTGGATGATAGGATTCAGGTGAATCTCAAGAGGTGCATTAAGTATATTAAATGCAAAGGAACAGCTCGAGAGACAACAGGATGGCTTCAGAACCGCAATGTACATATGTATGCAGAACTGCATGATATGGGTGAGGTCATGAATGAATATTTCTCTTCTGTGTTTACTCTGTAAACAACAACGATTTGGATGAGGATATCCAAGCCATGTTTAATAAGTTGCAGTTGACACGAAAATAGGAGTTATCATGGACCATGAAATGCAGCTGTATTAGTAGGACGAGAAATGGCAAATGGAATGTAATATCAATAAGCGTGTGGACCTGCATTTTCGATCGTCAAATCAAGTCGGGAGCTTCATGGTTATAGTAGAACAGAGTGAGCTTGGAGTTCAGTTGTACGTTTTTCTGAGAGTGAATTCGCAGGTAGAGATGGCGTTGCAGACGGCTTTTGGCAAACTGACCTTTACCAGTCAAGACATTCAGTCGTGATGTTGGAAGAAACATTCCAGTTATACAGTACTTTGGAGACGGCCCCATCGAGTATTTAATTCAGTATTGACCACCTTTCTCTCGGAAGAAATTTTATTAAACTGGATGAAATTTACAAGTATTCAGTTTAAGGTAAGAGGGGAAAGAACAAAAGGGAACCTGTATGGCCACTGTTTTTTACACAGATTGTGGACCATATGTGGAATGACCAACCAATGGAAGTGTTTGAGGTGACTACATTAACACCACTTAAAAGACACTTGAAGAAATACACGGATGGGAAATATTTATTTGACAATGAGACAAGTACATGGAAATGAGTTTAACGATAATGGAAATTTTGAACGGAATGGACCAGTTTGGCTATAACTGACAGTCTCTGTGTGTAGGACTCTATGATTGTATCACTGCATTCCATTGTTTCTGGCTGATTTTATTTCCGCTTCTAGCCAACGAATCTGCTCAGAAAATGAATGTCACACAAGATGTCTTCTATCAGTTACACATCATTTTTGTCTGGAATGAATAATGAGCTGCAACTGTCAGCTGAGTAATATTATCTCATAAATCGTTGATAGGATGAACAATTGAAGCGGTCATCGTCATAAATTCTGCATAATAGACAGGCAGGAGGTTGGAAGAACAAAACAAGCCAGGAAACATCTGGAGGTGGAAATTCGACTTTCCCGGTTTAATTCTTCTGCAGGACTTGGGGTAGGTGTGAGGGGAGGAGGAGATAAAAGAGCTTTATCTTCAGCATCCACGACCCACACCCGCTTTAGAACCGAAATGTGGAATTCTCCACCTCCTGTTGCTGCCTGGCTTGCTGGGCTTTCCCTGCTTCTTGCCACTCTACTTTGATTTCCAGCATCTGCAGTTTGTTTGTCTCTACCCAAATAATTCTTCAGCATAATTCCTTTTGTCCATTACCTCTGGCATATCAGTTCTCTACTAATTTTTAGTAAGCGATTCCAATGTGTACTGAATTCCAAGTATATCCCCTGTCTTTGATGAACCCTGCCTTTCAACCTCTATACAGAATATTCAGAATTCTCCTTTTCTGTCGCCTGTTTCCTACAGAAACTCTACCTCACAACTTTGCTGAATTCCACCTCCTATAATCACAACAACATTGACCAACTTACAAAAGTGTCTGTCATTTATGCCTGACCCACAATCCAATTGCACGTTTTCATATGTAATAAACAACGTAAAGAGCTTTCTGAAGAAGACGCGACTGTTGAAGTTCTGAACAAGCGTTTCTTCAAGGAGTTGCATTCAAATGATGCGTCACAGCCAGATTATTTCACATTCATACATGGTATTCACTGCACCCTTTCATTCAGGACATGAGCTCCCACTTCCTGCGTTGCTAATCGAAAAGATAAAGGAAGTCTCCCTAAGGTCATGCGCTGTGATTCTGTCTTGCTGCTCCCAAATTTGAGACAATATAACAAGAATGGTTTATCATACAATTCTTACATGTAGAAACAGGCTATTTGGCCCAATATGTCCAGTCTGATCGATTCCAGTTGCACGTAGAGACCGTGTGGAGTTCAGAGCAGCCGGGTATGTGATGTATGACAATTTCACGAAGGGAGAAAAACCGCACGTACAATCAGGTACAATGTTTAGTTTCAGGGAAGATAGGAGAACTAAGCAGGCAGTGAAAGAGTCTACTGAGGCTATCCTCATATCAGACAAGCATCCTGTTTTGACAAATAAATGAAGTAATGGACTCTCTGGGGACTGTAGCGTATACTGCGAAAGGTTTGGAACTCTGTCCGGCTCGACAGTAACGACAGGTAAGCCAGGTTCAAGACGATGGATGAATTGCGACAAGTGTTTTTCCAGTCAGAGGTGCACACAGACGTTTAAGAGCCGAAAGCCAGAGGTCAGACTAGTGCATTGCGTCCCTCGTGCCAGGATCAATCTGTCTTGGAGAGAGTGCAGAACAATCTCAAAATGGAGTGGGAACAGCTGTATCACTCCTGGAATATTCGTATTCCACAACTACACAGCATAGATTTATGATGGGAGCGTAAATATTTAAAAGGGCACGTAATGACAACATTTTTACACAGAGGGTTCTGTGTTTATGGACTGCCAGGGAAAGAGGTTAAGGCTAGCAGATGTACAGCATTTAAAAGGCATCTGTATGGTTGTATGAATAGGAAGTGTTTGGAAGTAAAGGGGCCAAATATTGGCAACTGGCTCAAGGTTAATTATGGATATCTGATCAGTAGGAACGTATTGGACTGAAGGGACTGATTCAACGCTGTACAGCTCTATAACTCTATGACTCGATGTCATTCCAAATAAAATCACTCCTCTGAAGCCACAGCACCACTGTCCTTACGAACCCTTTATTCCTGTTTATTTGTGGCACTTTGCCCGTACATCCAGGGCGGCACGGTGGCACAGTGGTTAGCACTGCTGCCTCACAGCGCCAGAGACCTGGGTTCAATTCCCGCCTCAGGCGACTGACTGTGTGGAGTTTGCACGTTCTCCTCGTGTCTGCGTGGGTTTCCTCCAGGTGCTCCGGTTTCCTCCCACAGTCCAAAGATGTGCGGGTCAGGTGAATTTGCCATGCTAAATTGCCCGTAGTGTTAGGTAAGGGGTATATGTAGGGGTATGGGTGGGTTGCGCTTCGGCGGGTCGGTGTGGACTTGTTGGGCCGAAGGGCCTGTTTCCACACTGTAGGGAATCTAATCTAATCCTGTTTCGTTATTTTTGGAGCCACCTGTTTTGCTGAGGCTGTGATCCTTTTTGAACCGCTGCAGGCAGACCCACAACAAACTGTGAGGGCGAGAATTCCCGAATTTGTAACCCAGCGAAAGTGCAGAAACTGCCGACGTATTTCCAGGTGAGATCAGCAAATTGCTTCAAGAAGAATTTCCCGGGTATCATGGTCCCATACATGTAACGACTTTGTCCTTCCAGATGGAAGCGTTGGTGGGTCGTGAATCTGCTGCCTATTATCTCCTTGCTCATACTCCAGCGAGGTGGTGGAGTTGCATTGAGTATTGACGTTAAACTGCGATGCCATGAAGCTGGGAGATAGATCTTGACAGAGGTGACCATATCTGATAATTGCCATCTCCCAATCACTTCCCCCAACGCCCAACAAAGCAAATCATGCACACCTATCCCAATGAGATATCAACACATTTGATTTGAACAAATGTTCTTTTGGTCACTGATGAGAGAACTGTAAGCAATAGATGCAGGATATCCCCGAAGAGGCAATCTATGCACTACCGTTAAGATTTGATCAAGGATAGGTTATGAGTGTTTATCCATTCTCATGTGATGGTTTGGAAGACCATTTTATTTATTCCAAACAAATCATAAACCGTTTCAGAAATGATGTGAATTGTTTATTCATGAGACATGACTCCTAGGGATCACTAAATGTATGATGACTGGGTGATAGATGGCTCGGACTTTCACTGCCCTCTCAATACACGACCAGCAAATCCATATTCTGTGGATTCACCATTGAATCTTATAATGGTTATCATATTCAAATAGTTTAATGAAAAGAGGAAACATCTACTTACTGTCATTCTTTCGGGAAGAAAACCAATGGTCCGTATCTGATCAAATTTTTCATTTGTCATGTGACTCATTTCTAAGTGCCCGCAGGGCAGAAAGGGATGGGAAACGAATGTTGCTTCTGGCAGCAATGCCTGCATGTCATTAGTAACTGCTGTCAATATTATTATGGACCACGCCAGAACTTGTCAAAATATTTAAGAAAGTAGACTACACACTAACCTTATTTTTTTCGTAAATATAGATGCAGAGCGGATTATCTAGCACTGATGCAGCTGGTCAAACCACAGAGGTTTAAACAAAACAGAATTTATTAAATCACTATGAATGAAACACGAACACAAGAAAACATGATTTCGTATAACTTACTGAAAACTTAATTAACACAATATCGCAACTTAACAAAACTATTCCATTCTCTGTAACATCCCACGACCATACATCATGTCAATGTATAATGCAAGCAGAAGGTATTGCAGGCAGGAGTTGTATCAGAGAAAATGTTCTGACAAGACCACGGTTGAAACAAGAAACGCATTTTTCAATGTGGCTGCTTCTCTCAGTCCCAGTACATTTGTCGCTCTTCCTACAACTTGGATCGAACGCAATGGTTTGGATTATTTTATTTGGAAAATGTCCATAACATCCTTGAATAGTTCTGATGCACGTTTCTCTCCAGATCGGACTGATTCGTCGTGGATAATCATTACTGTGTTTGAAAAGAATAACTCCGAAGCAATATTTTGAGCTGTGATTTTGCATGGAAAAGCCTCTTTAAATCTAGTGGACAAATACCATATTCTTAAAAAATACTGATTTTCCACTTTCTAATTCAGGGAGGAGTCCTACGCAATCAATTAAGACACTTGTGAAATATTATTGAAATACAGGAATGAGTAGTCAAAGCGCAAGCTTCATTACTCTCTGCGGTTTTCAATTAACTGATATAAGTGACATGTCTGGCAAAATCCTTGAACAGTCTGTGCCAGTAAAAATGATTTTATCTTAAATCATTTTATCTTAAGATTTTTGAACCCGTAAATGACCTGCTATTTGGAGTCCGTGCACTATCCAAAACGACTTCTTCCGATAACGCACTGGTATATAACTGATGAACTTCCACTCATTACTCGATTGTCTGAACATGTGATGGACTCCATTTCATCACGAAGACATCACAGAACACGGAACATAGAAAATAGAGCATTGCAGTTCTGTCCAGGCCTTTTGGCCCTCAATGTTGCGTCGACCGGTGGAACTAATCTGAAGCCTGTCTATCTTATACTATTCCATTTCACCTATATGATTTTACAACGACTATGTAAATGTCCTTAAAGTCGGCGAGACTCCTACTGTTGTAGGCAGTGTGCTCCACATCGCTATTACTTTCTGAGTAAAGAAACAACACTGACATCTTTCCAATATCGATCATCTCTCAATTTAAAGCAGTGTCCCCTCGTCCGAACTATCACAACCTGAGGACTGGGAATTCTACTGCCGTTCTTTTAAAGTAACCAATTCATGACAACCAGCTCCACTGCCTTTATGACACCCTCTTGACGTAAAAATAAATGACAAATTCAACTTGTGAAAGAGGCAGTATCGTCACAGTATCAAGTGATGGATTTTAAGCTTTTGTGAGCCGAATGCCAAAGGAACAAAACTTTCTCGCCTCGGATTTTTTTACACTCAATCTGTCCTGCAGAACGTTTGTGAACGCTGTTTCAATGTAGATGGAATCATGAGTTAGTGAAAGGATTGGTTTTGTTCGTTCATCAGAAATGCCTAGATGCACCATCCCCAAGAATCCAAGGTGTTTAAACAGGCTAGATTTCATCCTCCACTGAGCGATCCACATGATTAAACAACATTGATGACAGAGATAATTCTGGCATTAACACTTGATGAAACCACAACACAGATAGAATCCATGATATGCACTGTGGAGTCAAACAGTAACACACACACAAACTAACACAGGTATATGCACTCACGTTCACATAAACACAAACCCAACTCAATTGACACACATACAAACAGGCAGTAATATCAGCAGATACATAAGCACGACTGCACTCACTGACTGACACATCTGCATGCAGACACACACACACACACACACAACACAAACATACACACAGTTACAGTGAGATACCCCCTCATGCGCAAAGAGATAAAAACTTCACGAATATTAATTCAACACAGTGAGAAATCAGATACTGGGGCATTAGCTAATATTCAGCTGCTGAATGGTGTCTATCAGTGGAACGACTACTGTGGAGGCCAGCTAATGTTTGGAAGCACAGAAATATGCAACATTTTTATTGCCTATATAAATAAAATATCTACAGTAGTTCTATATGTAGTGTGAGATAACTAATATATGAACACTCAGAGGTGTGCAAAATGTATATTGTCTGCAGTAATACAATTCTCGTGCGGGACAACAGAAATTTGCATGCTTAGCACATTGGAAACAGTGTATTGTGTACAGGCAGACAATGGCTATTGTGGGAGACGTGCACATTCAATTCTGCAACCCGTGCATTTAAAACATGAGCACATGTGAAGTACTGCATCATTTTTCGTCTTTGCATTAAAACAATATAGCTTTTCTTGAGCGCTGAACCATTAAATAGAGCCTTGTAACCGGCAAGGTCCTTTTTCGAGATGAATGTTTAACAAACCGACTAACTATCCAAAATGATCCGAGATTAGTACCCCACACATCACTGAATGTATAACGTAGAATATTCAATATTGAACATTGACAATTACAGTGCAGTACAGGCCCTTCGTCCATCGATGTTGTGCTGGCCAGTGAAACCATTCGAAAGCCCATCGAACTTCACTATTTCACGATCATTCATGTGATTATCTAATTACCATTTCAATCCACATAATATTGCCGAGTTCACTACTGTTGCAGGCAGGTCTTTCCACGTCCTTGCTACTCTCTGAGTAAATAAACTACCTGTCACAACTATCCTACATCTATCACACCTCAATTTAAAGCTATCTCACTTCTTGCTAGCTATCACCATTCAACGAAAAAAAGGCTCTCACTCTATCTAATGCTCTGATCATCTTGTATGACTCTATGAAGTTACTTCTTTTCCCCCTTCTCGCGAAGAAAAACAGCCTCACGTCTCACCCTTTTCTTATAAGACTTTATTAAGATATTAGGCAACATCCTGCTAAATATCCTCTGCACCCCTTTCCAAAGCTTCACATACTTCCGATAATATGGCCGTACAGTGTTGTGTACAGCTGAAACAACAACACATAGCTCCAAAACTCAAATCGTCTGCGAATAAAATCTGAAAAACTAAACGTTTTCTTTAACAACCCGATCAACCTGAGTTAAGGCCATGGCTGGAAATGCTGAAGGTTAGAGTCGAGAAGTGTGGCGCTGGAAAAGTACAGCCCATTAGGCTAACTCCAAGGCTCAGGAAAAGTCTATCTATTTTGTACCTTGTATCTCAGTGTTCCCCTCGACAGCATTGCATTATTCCGTGTGAATCATGACAAAACAGTCATTTCGCTCTTTTTTCTATCTGTTCAGACTCCATCCAAAACTTCCCACTATTTTACTTGATTGGCCCTAATCTGACCTTGTCATTATTTTATTACTGATATACCAACAGAAAGTTTTGTGATTTCCATTGATTTTGTCGACCGAAAATTTCTCAAGTCCTTCCTGGTTCGACTTAGATTCTCTTCAGGTCACTGCATGCTAACTTGTAACTCTCAAGTGTCCTAACTAAGCCTTCACGTCTCATCTTTAATGTGTCTCATTTTTACACTTGACAGAGATTCAACTTCTTTAGTAAGCCACAGTTTCCTCACTTAACCACTTCCTCCACACCTGACCGATGCATACTTATCAAGGTCTTGCTATTGCTTTTCCTTGAATAAGCTCAACATTTCAATTGTGCCTATCCCTGCAGTTTATTTCCCCATCATATAGTCACTAAACCTTGCCTCAACACATCATAGTTCCTTTTACCAAAGCTATAACTATTGCTTTGCAGTACGTATCTGTCCCTTTCCATCCTTAAAGTAAACGTCAATGAAATGTGGTCACTTACACCAAAGTGCTCACCATACCTCATATCTAACACCCGGCCTGATTCATTACCCAGTATCAAAACCAGCCTTTTGTTGGCTGCGTCATTAAACCCTCCGGTTAAAATTACGAAAAAAAAACTGACCCATTAAAAGTACTCCAACTAAAGCGTTTCCGGTCAATATTTGGTAAACGGTAGTCTCTCATGACAATTACTCTGTTATTTTCGCTCCTGCCCAGACTACATTTTGCAATCCTTTCTGCTCCATATCTGAAACTTTTCCGAGGCCGACAGAAAACACCCAAGAGTACAAAACCTGACCCATCTCAAGTCGTCGAACGATAGTAGTTCCAGTCAATGTTGGGAAATTTATGTGCTCCCATAACAACTACCCTTTTACTTTCGCTGCAATCAAGAATCGTCTTCGTTCTGCTTCCCTCTGCATCTCTGGAACTCATTTTACAGCTACACAAAACACCAATAAGGTGACCACTCCTTTTCTGTTCCTAAACTCAGCCCATACTACCTCAATAGATGAGTCCTCATCACCATCCTTTCTGTCTCAGTAAAACTGTCCTTGACTAACAATGCCACACCGCCCCTCTTTTACCACTTTTGCTGGTTCACTGAAACGTGTGAACCACGCACTATGTAGCATTCCTGTCCCAGCTCTATCCATGTCTCCGAGATGGCCACAACATCGAACTCCAAGGAACCAACCAAATGTCTCAAGTTAGCCAAATTTCTTCAGGATGCTTCTAACATCCAAGAACAAGGTGGGAGAACCAAATCCTGAAACGGAAGAGTTTCTGTCAATTGTTTCCATATCCAGTCTTTTAGCTTGATCTTATCATTGAGGAGAAAATCGTCTCCAATTCATCGTCATCACCGTGTTGCTCTTAAAGATATCACAGTAACAGGCAAGAGCCTGAGGGATGCTGTGATGCAAAGGAAGTGCACCAATCTTTAATCCAGGAGGACTGGGTTCATACATTAACTCTCCTCATCAGACTTAGGAAGCATAAAGCCAACATTATAAAGTTTGTCAATTGTTCGTTTTTTTTCAGAATTAAGAATGATTGCTGTTTGCTGGAGCCAACATTGACATGGAGAAAACGAGATGCAGTCTGTGTTTAAACTCATTGACATTTTGCAGGGAATGATGCGTTCGTTACTTTGAAAGTGAATGGGAGATTAAGCCGAAACCATCGTTAGTCTTTTCTCGATGGTTTTGATGGGACCTTTCTTGCCTTTTACATGTCTGCTTTCAACAGTGAATGGCATGATTGACTGAGCTTTCAGCTCATTACAAGAGAGATCTGACCTGATTGGCTGATCGGAAGTCTGTCCGAGATTTGAACAAATAAAACATTCCAAATCGAGAAAAAGAAGTTAATCGATGGTTAACTAATTACCAATTTAATTAACTAAGTAGAGACGGCTGCGCAGGCCATGTGCTGTCACTGAGTGATGTAGGAGATGGCTGATCACATTTCGATTTGCATTGACCACGTCTGCAAAATTGTTCGTTGTTTGAAGAAGTCTGGTTCATTTGATAAACTGGAGTTTGAGTTTCAAACGCTGCAGCATATCCGTGATCTGAAGAAACACCTGGATACTTTGTTTCAGGAGGCAGTCATACCTGGTCAATGAAATTTCCCAAACTCTGACGCTGGCCAGGAACAGCAAAGAGTGGCTGCAAGTGAGGCAGGTAGTGCGCTTCATTTAGAAGAATCCAGCCAAAAGTATAAGAATTTAAGGATCAGGCAGGTCTATCAAGGGTCGCAAGGCAGCCAAAAATGAACTTAAAACTGGACTCAAGAACATTAGAAGTTACATAAAAAAGCTTTAGTGGGAAGCATTGGGAAATTCCCTAAGGCATTATATATGTATGTGAGAAGCAGGAAAATGCCCGCAGTGAGTACAGGACCAAACACGGTCAGTGGAGGAAACTTGTGCCTGTAGTTGGAGGAGGTAGGGGAGGTACTTAATGAATATTTTTCTTCAGTATTCAGTATCCATACGGAGCTTGATTTTTATTGAGAACAGCGTGGAACAGGCTAATATGCTCGAACAAGTTGATAATATGAGTGAGGATGGGCTGATAAATTTAAAATAAGGAAAAGAATAAAATAAATTAGCAGTGTGGAGTTCCCTGGGCCAGTTGGGATAAACCCAAAG
Organism: Hemiscyllium ocellatum; assembly: GCF_020745735.1. Lineage (NCBI taxonomy): Eukaryota > Metazoa > Chordata > Chondrichthyes > Orectolobiformes > Hemiscylliidae > Hemiscyllium > Hemiscyllium ocellatum. Next base: position 953,240 of record NW_026867575.1, read on the forward strand.
GTTACTACCGGAAGAAAGGGTCGAGATTGTTGCGCCGTTAGCGATGATCTTCCTTACAATTCCCTGGAGTTGTGCCAGATCAGTAGAAGCTGAAAAAAAATCATACCTTTGTTTAAGAAATGGAATATGGATAATCTTGAGAATTATGTCTCCAGTGGGTGAAATGTTGGAGTGTATTCTGTGAGAAAAGATGTATAATCACTTGGAAACCCACAGTTTGATGAGACATCGTCAGTAGGTTTTGTGAGGGACAGATCATGTCTCATAAGCCTTAGTGAATTCTGTGTGGATGTGACAAAACACACTGATGAACATGGAGTAGTCGATGTGGTGCAAATTGATTTTAGTGATACTATTGATATGTTTTCCCATGGTAGGCTCATTCAGATGGTGAGGAGTCGTGAGATACAAGTAAGTATGGCTGTCTGGATACAGGCTTGACTGACCCATAGATGATAGAGTGTGGTTGTTATGGAAATCATTCAGACTGGAGCTCAGAGACCATACGTGTTCCATCGGGTTCTGACCAATGTCCTCTGACCTTTGTGATGTTTATACATGAATGACGAACTGGAAGGATGTGGCGAGTAATTCTACCGATGGCATGATGATTGGTGGATCGTGAGGAGCGATATTTGTTAGGTCTAACAGGACATTGACTTGATACAGACCGGGGATAAGAAATGACAGATTGACTTCAAGCTGTAAAAGTGTGAAGTCTTTCATTTTGGAAGTTCGAATTTTAATGCAAAATACGGAGTTGAAGGCAGGAAAATGGCAGTATGGGGGGAAATAGAGATTTTGGTGTCCACGTTCATGGATCGTTCAAAGTTGCCACCCTTGTTGATGGCCTTGTTCAGAAGGCACATTGTTTACTTTCTTTCATTATCGGTATTGTGTTTAACAGACTTGCGTTTATGCTCTAACTGTACAGTACACAAGGAATACCACACTTGGAATATTGTGGTCAGTTCTGGTCTCTTCATTACAGGAAAAATGTGGAAGCTTCAGAGAGACCGCAGAGGAGTTTTACCAGGATGATGCCGAGACTGCATGGCATGTCTTATGAAGAACGTTTGAGTGAGTTATGACTTTTCTCATTGGAATAAAGAAAGATGAGAGTTGATTTGGTAGAGGCGGACAGAATGGTGAGAATCATAGATAGCGTGAATAGGCAGAGATATATTCACAGTGCAGAAATACTTATCGCAAGTGGTTTTAATTTTAAGGTGATTGAAAGAAGGTTCAGAGTAGACACCAAAGGTCGATTCTTTTCACAGAGTGTAGTCAGTGCGTGGAATGCACTGCCAACGTTGATGGTAGATTCAGATACATGAGAGACTTGTAATAGTCTGTTAGATAGGCACAACTATGGCTGACCATGGAAGTCAGGGACAGCAGAAAAGTAAAGGAAAAAAATAATATCATTTGACAAAGTGGAGTAGGAAACCAGCAGAATGGGAAGCCGACAAAGATTAACATAGGACAATGAACAAAGAAATAGTATGGTGGAAAATTGAATACGTGTAAGCAAGACTATAATATGAAGGAAGATTGCAGGAGTTGCTATCAATATTAAAGGAAAGAAAATGATTGGCAAAAGCTGGAATACGATACTGGAAAACTGGTGGTGGAGCGCAAAAAAAAGGCTGAAGAAGTTAATGAGTAGTTTCTGTCAGTCTTCACGGTGAGAATCGCAAATAATATTCAAAGGAATCGAGAGGCCTAATGGTCAGAAATGAGTACGGCGCCCTTTATATTGGAGAAGAGGCCAGAACAACTGAATGGTCTGAACGTTAATACATCAACTCAATCAGATGGGCTGCACCTTCAAGTTCTGGCAGAGATAACTGAGGAGATAGTGGACCATACAGAAGAGAAACGTTTGGTTTCACTTCGGTCAGGGAAGATCTCAGAAGTCTGAAAAACTGCGAATGTAATTCGCCCCAACCACATCGAAGAATAGACTTCGGCCAAAGATGGGAAATTACAGGCCAATTAGACAACTGTAGTCATTGTTAACATTTTGCAGTTCATTGTGAAGGATGAGATTTCTGATTACTTGGAAGTGCTTAGTAAAATATGGCATTATTAACAATGGTTTCATCAAAGCAAAGTCATGCTAATCAAAACTGTTAGAATTCGTTAAAATGGCAACAAGCAGGTTATATCAAGGAGTGGCAATAAACATGAGCTATCTGGACTTATGGGACTACATTTTATAAAGTGTTACAAAGGAGGCTGCTGACTAATATGGTGTTACTAACATGGACACATGACTGGCTGTCTCTCAGAAGTCAGAGAATGGACATAAGAATGTACAAATCACACAACACCAAGTTATCGTCTGACAGGCTGATTTAGAAGCGCTAGCTCTGGTTGTGCTGATCCTTCTTCAGATGGTTGTGGAGAATAAGATTGCAAGACATAGAATTTACAGCAAAAACTTTCAGTGTGATGTAACTGAAATTATATGTTGAAGAAGACCTGGAATATTTATTAAGTCTCTCATCTTTTAAAATGAACATGTCGGTTTCAGTTCTTTCATGGGTAAATCGCAAAACTTTTTTTTAAGTTACCTTCCCAAGGGTACATTAACAACTGGTGTCATGTTGGCCCAGATAATGTTTCGAAGGTATTAGCTCCCTGTGAGTCTGTCTCGAATCGAAAAATAACGGATTTCCAGAATTTTACATGGATTCATGCAGTTTTAAAACAAAATAAAATGTAATTCTGCAAAGCACAAATTCACGCCACAAACTTATATTTGTATATGTGCATGCAGCTGTTTGTGGGGTGAAGGCTGGGGCTGACTATGAGTGTCTGTGAGAGAGTGTGTGCTCGTGTGTAATTGTGAGTGTAAAGGTGTTTAAGATTGTGAGAGGGCGTGTGTCGGAGTGGAAGCGTGAGTATATGAGAGAGGGAACTGAATTTATGTGTTTGTGTGTGTCTGTCTGTGTCTGTCTGTCTGTGTATACAGTGAAATGGGGGCACCTGTCATGTGACATGAACCCAAGGTCCCGGTTGAGGCCATCCCCATTGGTACCAAATTTGGCTGTCAGCTTCTGCTCAGCCACCTTTCGTTGTTGCCTGTCCCGATGTCCACCTTGGAGGATGGTCACCCGAAGTTCCGAGGTTGAATGTCCCAGACTGCTGAAGTATTCTCCGACTGGGAGGGAACTCTCCTCTCTGTTGAATTCTCTGCTGTGTACATTCATACGTAGTAGTAGCCTTTGTTTGGTCTCATCAGTGTACTATACCTCACAGTTTCATTCCTGCAGCGTATGAGATAGACAATGTTAGATGAGTGACGTGATAACCTGCCATGTCCATGGAAAGAGGTCCCCACACGCGTAATGGTGGTATCTGTGTGGGCATTCTGATATGTCTTGCAGCATATGTGGGCAGCACGGTGGCACAGTAGTTAGCACTGCTGCCCCTCAGCGGCAGAGACCCAGTTTCAATTCCCGTCTCAGGTGACTGATTGTGTGAAGTTTGCACATTCTCCCCATGTCTGCATGGGACTCCTCCGGGTGCTCCGGTTTCCTCCCACAGTTCAAAGATGCGCAGGTCAGGTGAATTGGCCGTAGTGTTAGGTGAAGGTGTAAGTGTAGGGGTATGGGTGGATAGTGCTTTGGCGCGTCAGTGTGCAATTGTTGGGCCGAAGGGCCTGATTCCACACTGTAAGTCATCTAATCTAATCTAATCATCTACCGTGACATAGTTCTATGGGATTGTCCTGAAAGCTGAGCGGATTGATAAGAACAAAGACCTGTTTGAAGTTTGGTGGCTGTGCAAACGCGAGAAGTAGAGGTATGGGGACGGTCTTGGCGAGGTGCTCATCCTCATTGATAATGTATTGCGTACTGCAAAGAACATGGCGCAGTTTTCTGCTCCTGGGTGTTAGTGGACCCTGACAGTTGCAGCTTGTGTTTGTCTCCTGAGGAGGTCATTACAGTTCCTCTATGTAGGACGTCGTACCTGGTGGTCGATGAGTTGAACATCGTACTCCGTTCTTATGAAAGCATTCCATGTGTATTTACGAGTGCCCATGCTATACATACACACAGGCAGACGAACACAGAAACAGACAGACACACACGACCACACTCAGCCCCTTTATAATACACGCACCCATGCACTCCCAGACATGAAATCCCACAGACGTAAACCACTTTACAATCACAATTACAGACACACACACACACCGTCTCGCAAACACTCATAACCCTCCAGCACCCCCTCCGCGCTCATAGCCAAATGCACACATACATACATTCGTGGGTTGACTTTGTACTTTCAGAATTACATTTTAATTTTGCTTATAAACTGCATGAATCCCTGTAAGATTCTGTAAAATATATTTTTAGGTTAGAATTAATATGACCATTGTTGCAGTGATAAGCTCACAGTAAGCTAAAACCTTCAGTACATTATCTGGGCTGATCTGACATCATTTGTTGCCGTTCAATTAAGAATGTAACATTAAAAAAAAGTTTTGCGGGTTTACATGTGAAAGAACTGAAATAAACATGATAATTCTGAAAGACGAGCGAATTAACAAAAAAGTCCAAGTTTATTTTAATATATGATGACAGTTACGCCACGCTGTAAACGTTTACTATACATTCTGTGTCTTACAATCTTATTCTCCACAATCACTTTATAAAGGAGCAGCGGTCCGAAAGCTAGTGCTTCAAAATAAACCTGTTGGACAATAACCTGGTGTTGTGTTATTTTTAACTTTGTACACCCCAGTCGAACACTGGCATCTCCAAATCATGACAAAAAAATGGTCCTTCTCAGGATGGAGGTCAGTGACTGATGGTATTCCACAAGGAATCGTATTGGGACCATAACTTTTCCCTTTAATTATTGATGATCTGGATGAATGAATTGAGGGTAGTCGGCTGAAGTGCAGATGATACAAGTTAAGTGGAGGGACCTGTAGTACTGTGAAGTCCGGAAGGCCACCGAAATATTTGCACAGATTTTGAGAATGGGCTAAGAATTGGGAACTGAAACACAATGTGGGAAAGTGTGAAGTCATGCACTTTCCTAGAAGGAATAGAAGAATGGACTATTTTCAAAACTGGTAGAAAGTTCAGAAATCAGGCATAAAACAGTCTTGTACGTCCTCATCCAGGATTCTCTCAAGGTAAAATTGCTGATTGTATGTGTAATTAGGAAGTCAAATACAATGTTGTAAATCACCTTGAAAGGACTAGAAGAGAAATGTCGGCATGCACTTCGGATGATTTTTAAGGCTTTGTTCAAACCACACAGAGTATTGTGAGTAATTTAGAGCTCATGCATCAGGAACGGGCCCAGAGGATGACACGAGATTAATGCCATAAATGAAAGATATAACATGTGAGGAAAGATTAATGACAATGGAATTGTATTCTGTGGATTATAGAGTAATGAGGAGTGATCGGACTGAAACGGACAGATCAAGGAACGGCCTGGACAGAATGCAGGTTATGTTAATGCTTCCATTGACAATGAGTCGAGGGCACAGCTTGAGAGTAAAGGTAAGACACTTTAGAACGGAGGTAAGAGGAATGTTCTTCAATCGCTGTGTGGAAAATCGGTGCAATTTATTGGCATAGAAGACTCTGGAGGGCACGTATTTAAGATAGTTACAGATGAGATCTTAATTGACAGAGGGGTCAACGTTTACGTGGAGAAACCTAGAAAGTGATACTCAAATGGACATGATCGAATGGCACAGCAGAGTTGATGGGCCAAAAAAACATTATGTTTGGTCGTGTGGACTTATGGGCTTCGCATTGTTGTTTACCATTCACCAACATAACACCGATTGGACTCTTATTCGAACTTATTGTCCTCTCAGTTCCCGATCGCTGTCTCTCTCTGGGTAATAGAATGTCTTGTAACTTCAAACATTTCTTGGAACCAAGCCTCCGGATTTGCCTTCCATCACCTCAGTGCTCGGCCAGACCAGCCAATAATTTCCAGCTAACTCTGGGAGCTAACTGCACATAAATTAGCTGTATTGTCTTTCCCATTAAAGCACTGACATCACACATGATTCACGACATGTTTGTTCATCACTTTGAATTCTGGAGAGTACTATCGATTTTTCAATTTTTTTTCACCTTTTTGAATCTGTCGCTTTTTCTGCAGCTAACTCTACTTTCTCCTCTGTTTGTCTCTATCTGTGCATCTTGAACTCGCTGCTCGACCTGGTCGCTTTCTCTCTCTCTCTGTCTCTCTCTCTGTCTCTCTGTCTCTCTCTATGAATTCATCGTCGATTGTTGAAAACAAACCATCTGATTCACGAACTTTTAGGAAATCTACCGTCCTCACCTGGTGTGACATAAATGTAACTCCACACAGTGCAATTTTAATAACTGTCAATTGAACTCTGAAATGGCCTTGCAAGACATTCGGGTGTATCAATTGCTACAAATTCCAAAACAATTGAAATTTAATGGATCATTTTCATCGACAAATGCACAGGTAAAAACAAAAACAAAAGCTGCCCTGCGGACCCTGAAAAATTCTCGGAGGAGTAGTGCCAAACTTGGGACAACTGCCTTTTCAGCAACAGTCTGATATAGTTATATACAGGAAACGTCTCCGATAACACCATCAATATCCCTGAATATGTCCTGTCTCACTGGTAGCACAGACCCAGCAAAAGTTCTGCACTTTGTTAAACAGTCGAGCGGGAAATGCCTTGTGAGTCGTCAACTTTGGCACCAAAAGGCATAAAAGCTCATGGTTTCAAGTTGAGCAAGACAAATCAACCGTCTGCTAATTACTATGTATTGTTGTCCCTCAGCTGATCAATCGCAATCATTCATGAAGAACAACACTTGGTCAAAGCACTGCGGTTGGCAAAGGAAAGAAACATACTTTTGCTGAGGGATTTCAATATCTCTCACCAGCAGCGGCTCGTCAGGGTTGAAATGGGCATAACTGTTTAATTATTTGACTGGGTCTATGGCAAATGATGAGGAAAAAATACAGGTAAATGCTGATTTGTCCTCACACTCACCAACCTGGCAGCTGCAGCTGCAAATATCCTTGTTAGTATCGGAAAGGGTGACTATCGCACCTTTTTGTGGAGATGAAATCCGAACTTAATGTAAGTAATAGCCACATGAGTGTTGTGTGACACTATCATCGTGATAAAGTCACGATATTCGAGCAAATCCAACAACTCACACCTTAGTACCCATGAGGAGCTTTAGGTTATGAACAAAACATAATTGTACGTCAGCACAATCTGGAATCTCATGGGCCAGCATATCCCACACTCAGTCAATGCCATCAAACCAGGAGATCAACCCTGCGTCAATGGAATGCACATGAGTACTGACGGATTGCATTCCAGAACGTTCAACTCTCCGAGTCTGGCCATTCCAATACAATGAGAATGCTAGCTTCGAGCAAACAATGTGCCTAATTACCCCAGTAACTTTCTTTTATCATAGAAATCAGGGAAAATCCAATGTGGCCAACTACCGTCGCATTATTCTATTTTTGATCATCAGTAACGTGATGGAAGGTGTCATTAATATTCCAACAGGCAGTACCTGCTCAACAACAAACTGCTTGTTGACGCCGAGTTTGGATTCCACCAGGATCACTTAGCTGTTGGCATCATTACAGCCTGGTTCAAAGTCGGGCAAGACAACTGATTTCCAGAGGGAAGGTGAGAGTGACAACCTTTGATGTCAAGGATGCATTCGATTGAGTATCTCATCAAGAAGAATTGGCAAAAATGGAAACAAATGGAATCCAGGGAGACATCTCTGATGGAAAGAGGTATTTGTGAGACTGAGGAAACTGTTAGTGATTGCTGTAGGTCAGTCATCTCAGCTCCAAACACATATGCAGTAATTTTGCAAGATAGTGCCCTGTGCCCAACCATCTTCTGGTGCGTAATCAATGTTCTTGCCTGCAGCACAATGTCACATAGAGAATATTCACCAATTAATGCACAATGTTGAGCACCATTCAGATCCTGAAGGAGTCCAAATACAACAAGGTCGAGAAAATAATTGGGTTAAGAGTGAAATGTCATAAGGAGCATTTGCACTACACAAATGCCAGTTTCCAAAAATCACCAATCAGAGACAACCAAAACAATGCCAATTTGTGCTCAAAGGTGTTACCATCACTGAATCACTGACTGTCAACATCCTGAGGTTAGCACTGACCAGAACCAGAAGTTGGCTGACCGCTTAAACAAAACGTCTGTAAGAACAAGCCATTAGTGATGAATAAAAGCCAGAAGCAGCGAATGCAATCCAAAAGCGGCAAGTAGCTTACTCCGTGATTCCCTAAAGCCTGTCACAACCTACAAGTCGCAAGGCAGGAATGTGATGGATTACGCCCGACGTGCCTGGATAGATGCAGACCCCAAATCATGCAAAATGCTTGACAATATCAGGACAAGACAGGACGCTTAATTGGCACTATATCCGCAAGCATCCATTCCCTTCTCCAACAGAATCTCATCAGCAGCAGTGTGTACTTTCAACAAAGACTCTGCAGAAATTCACCAAATATCCTCCGAACGAACCATCCAAACACATGGACGAGAGGAACAAGGGAGGCAGATATATGAGAACACTACCACTTCCAATTTTCTACCCGAGCCACTAAACATTCTGAGTTGGTAGAGTTGTACCGTTCCTTCATTTGGACCCTAGCTATTTAGAATGTATATGAACGATTTCAATACAGAAATAGAAGGGTCTATAGGCAAATTAGTGGACAACACAAAAATGGAGGGGATGATAAATGGCAAGGAGGAAATAAAAACCTTACAAATGAATATAGGTAGATGAGGAGAGTGGGTCAAAATGTTGTCGATGAAGTTTAACGTGAATAAGTGCGGGGTCATGAATTTGGGTCGAAAATTGTTAAGGCGAGTTATTATTGTTGGATCATAACTGTTTAATATCTTCCCTATGGCATGGTGGTTCAACGCATAGCAGACTGCAGCGGTTAAAGAGGAACGCTCAAAACCACCTTCTCAAGCTTAATTAATGACGTGCAATAAATTCTGTCCATCCCACGATGTAGCATCCTGCCAATGAATCATGTAAAAAGAAAACTCGAAATAACACCTTGCGTTGTTTTGACCTGCTGCTTTCTGTGCTTTGTGCACATGTAAAACAGTGACCTGATGTTGCAGCTTTTCAATTTAAATAACATTCTGTTCTTTCATTCTCCCTTCCAAAATGAACAACTTCACATTATCCCATATTATGCACCATTATCCCTTTGCTTGCCCACTCATCTAAATTATCAGTATCCTTCTATACTCTCATGCTGTCCCTTGCATAAACTGCCTTTAAACCGGTTTGGTATTCTGCAATTCAGGCGACAGAACGTTAACGTTCTTGCCCCAAGTAATTAATATGATGCAGATCCCATCTTCTGAAGCTAATCCTTCGTCTGTTGTGAGTTACCTTTTGGTTAAACCACTATCAGTTGTCTGCCAATAGTTAAACATTTCTTATGAGCCGCTGGCGATTTCATCAGTGTTTGGCTCTGAAACGGAGCCAGTCGCCATCCTGTCGGGCATTCTTTCACAAGCTGCTTGGAAACTGTGTGGTCATTGTAAACCAATAGCTTTCTCACTGTCTGAGTTGCAGCAAGCTTTTGAAGTTTATCGGCTTGGTAGAGGTTTAAAGTTCAGAACAGCTTTTGTGAGACTACCACTTCAATACTGTGTATAGTGTTGGTCCCTTTACCTCAGTAGTTTATTTTCAGCAGAGCTGGAATTCCCATTGAGACGGTCCTGTCAATGAAATGGTAGTTAACGTGATCATCCTCACCTGTACTTTCTTGCCGTTTTTCCATACCCTTTGATACCTTTCGTCATTAAAAATCTCTGAATAATAGCGTCAAGTGAACTTAAGATCCACAGACCCTGGTTGTAAACGATTCTGAGGATTTACTGCCAACTGAGAGAAGAAAACACTTTTCATCTCTGCCTGAAATGGGCAATCCCTTGTTATGAGATGTTATCCTGTGGTCAGAGAGTTTCTGACAAGAGGAAACAGCCTATGGTCATCTGCATTGTCAATTCCGCTGGGAATCTGGGATATTTCAATATAGTTCTCTTCGTTCTATAAAACGTCAATGAGTACACGACAACCAACTAACCTTTTCCTCTTTACTTGTGTTTAGAAAACCTTTTCATGCACATGGTGGGCAAGTAGGATCAGAGTGCATTGGTGAAGTCAAGAGTGTGCTCCAATCCGCAGCTACTGTCTATCTGTACAGGAACCAGTTCTCCAAGTGGAACTTGTCTTTCAGACCTTCTGCGTAGCTTTTCCGGCTCTGCAAGAGACACCAACTGTCGTTCAATTCAATAAAGATATGAATCAATCACGATGCCGCTGAGAACACTTCTAGTGGAACTGCATAATGCATTGCTCAGGTTAGAGGCAGAGTGGAGGGCGCAGTTCAGGAATCCACGTTTGAGGAGGGGTGTGATAAAACTGCAGCGAAGCGTGAAGGTGTGGCCCAGGTTGTGGTTGATAGAGTAGATTAGCTGTCGTTTTGCCTAAATTTAAAAGTTTCTGGTGTGAACAGAGCTTTAAAGGACTGAATAAGTTTTCACAGAAGAAAGCATCTTGAGAGATTACATAATTGTGGTCCGTAAAAGATGAAAACAATTGGCAGGTCGCTGAAACAACTGTTCCGCCTTATAGTGGGATTAAAGACAGAGAATATAGATCTACAGTGAAGGGTAACCGATTTAGAGGGGACTAGGAATTTGATTTCTTGCTCAATAGGTGGTGAGATTCTGTTACCATAAGGATGGTGAATATAAGGCCCATAACATCAAAACAGTATTGAGAAGAGAGTACAGAGATGCATCTTGGATCCAAGTGCCGTGGAAAAAAAGCCTAGCACCAGAGGTTACGAAAGAGGTTTTCACCCTAGACGGCATTCAGTGCAAGTTTACAATGACGATACTTGAATTTTGTGTGTTTGCACACTGAGGAGAGACGAGAGCAGTTGGGCCTTTTTACTCCCGAATTTAGAAGGTTAACGCTAAGTGTTGGGCTCAGCCAGTGACGCCCACGTGGTAGTCTAAGAGTCAAGGCCAGGCCACTCAGGAGAGATGATAGAAAGCAATTCGACAGACAAAGGGTATTCGAGATTTGGGGCTCTCTTCCTCAAATAGCAGTCGATGCTAATGCAAGTTTTAAATTTATACCTGAAAGAGACATGCGTGTAAAATTTACCAAGGGTATCAAGGATATGTGCCAGGGCAGGCAAATGTAGTTATCCACATATCAGCCACGATATGATTGATGGCTGACAGGGGACGACTGGTTGAATAGCCATCTCCTGTTCCTAAGAAGAACTGATTTTGGATCTCTGTCAGTTAAATCAATAGTGAGGTCAGTGTCTCTGTTTCGTTTATGATCCATTTAATCTTAGATTCCAGCTGTCGTCAGTCTCAGTTAGTAAGCTACATCTTAATAGAACCTGAAGTGCAGCCAGTCGCTATTGTGTCAATAATTAATTATACCACAGTAATCTATGAGCTTATAAGAAGTGGAACTTTGTTCGAATCTAAACGTTCTCCCTATCAGAATCACAACCGAGATGTGGATGACACTGGTGTTGCTGCTTGGAGCTCTGGTGTTAATGGAAGCTAATACTATTGGTACGTACATTTGTTGACGTTGGATGTCGAGGTTGTGCATCTCCCGTCGGCAAACAGAGGAACCAGGGCTTGGAACAATCGCCACTGGGGTGTTTAAGGTTTTGTTTCTGTTCGGTTGGATCATGTGTGTTCCTTCCACCTACCCAAACAGTTTCCATCATTCTGGAAAAGAAACATTATTCCACTCAGAAAATTACTGATTGGAATTCCCAGGCAATTTTAACATTATGTCCATGCATTCTTTCTCATTGCAAACGTATTGGCCAAGGAGCTGTTCCCTGCCACGTCAGGCGTCCCATCGACGTACTGCACTTCAGTAACAGCGAGTTCTTTTTTTGTGTTACACACACAGTGTCCCTATCTCTGAGCTGGGAAGATATTTATTCAGGGCCTACTAGATCCACGGGTGAACAATATCTTCGCTGAAGAGGCTGATTCGAATGCAGCTTCGCCAAAATTTGTGACCTATTCATGGCAAAATTCAAGGTGAATTGAATGCACTGCACTGCAGGAACGAGAAATGACCTCATTGAAACATTTAATATTTTTTCGTGGATTTGACAGCGTTGCTGAACAGCTGTCAGTAAGCCTTCTTGGAAAGTTTCAGAACAGAGGGCATCATTATTTAATGAGGTGCCACCAATTAAACAACGAAATGTGAAGAAATTTATTCACTCAGAGGGGAGCGAACTAGGGACATTGGCTGAAGGGTGGGGCTTTGTGTGTAATGGAGCATTCGAACATAGAATCAGAGCCTCGGAGAGACCCTCCACTCCATCTTGCCTAAACATGAAACAGCACTTTGAAATCTACAACAGCCCCATTAACCAAGGTCTGGCATATAGCCCGAATGTTAAAATTCTGCAAGTGTTCATCCACGTCTTGGAACATAAAACATAGAGCAGGTCAGCACAGCACAGTACAGACACTTCGGCCCATGAATATGCGCCGACCTTTTATTCTACTTTAATATCAGTCTATACTGCATATTTCATAGTAGTATCTCACATGTATGCATCCAAGAGTCGCTAGAGTGTCCCTAAATTATTTCGTTCTCTTGCAACTGAAGGCAGTAAATTCAACGCACCCACCACTCTCTTTCTGAAAAGTTTTTGAGATTTCCTGCAGCAAATATCCTTCCAGACAATACATTCCAGGATTCTGGATTAGTGGTGCTGGAGAGCACAGCAATCCAGGCAGCATCCAAAGAGCAGCGAAATCGACGTTACGGGCAAAAGCCCTTCATCAGGAATAAAGGCAGTGAGACTGAGACGTGGAGAGATAAGCTAGAGGAGGGTGGGGGTGGGGGAAAAGTAGCATAGAGGGCATCAATGTGGACTTCACCAGTTTCCTCATTTCCCCTCCCCCCACCTCATCCTAGTTCCAAACTTCCAGCTCAGCACTGTCCCCGTGACATGTCCGGACTTGTCCTACATGCCTGTCTCCTTTTCCACCTATCCACTCCACCCTCTCCTCCCTTACCTATCACCTTCATCCCCTCCCCCACTCACCCATTGTAAACTATGCTACTTTCTCTCCACCTCCAGCCTCCTCTAGCTTATCTCTCCACGCTTCAGGCTCACTGCCCTAATTCCTAATGAATGGATTTTGCCCGAAACGTCGATTTCGCTGCTCCTTGGGTGCTGCCTGAACTGCTGTTCTCTTTCAGCACTACTAATCCAGAATCTGGTTTTCAGCGTCTGCAGTCATTGTTTTTACCTAATACATTACAGGAACCCACTTCCTTCTGAGTGAAACCGTTTACCCTCAAATCTGTTCTAAACATCATGACGTTTACATGAAAATCGTGCCCCCTCTTGCATTAGCTCTTTGACTTTGCCACTGTTTTCTGTTCAACCTGTCCATGCCATTCATTACCTTAAATAAATCATGCATACACCATCTCAACCCTCCATTCTCAACAGAAAACGTCTCGAGCTGATCAACATCTCTTCAACAGGTAAATGAGTCATTGCAGGCTGTGTCTTGTTGAATATCCTGTGCATCCTCTGCAGTCCAATCACAGCTTTTCGTTGGAGAGCAGGATTCCGTACTGTACTCCACCCGGCGTCTCACCAAAGTCCTGTATAGCCGCAAAATAACCTCCTTGCTCTTAAAAAAAATGACACTATTGATAAAGCAAAGTTGCACCTTTGCATTCTTCGCTCTCCTATTATTCACTCCTACCGCATTCAGGGATCTGTGAACAGGCAGATTAATATCCCTGTGCCTCTCTCGGCTCCCTAATGACCTGCCTTTCGCTGGGTACTCCCTTGTCTTTCTCCTGCTTTCAACGTGTGTCACCTTACACTTCAGGGTTAAATTTGACCTGTCACTGATCTGCTCATCGTAAAAAAAACAATTATATCCACCTATAATCGAAAGTATATTGTGTCTGACTGGTAAAATCAATACAGCTTTTATCTTTTTTAATTCATTATTCTAGTTCCAATCGATTTATGTGATGGGGGCGGAAGGTTCTGCAGTAGAATACAATGTGAGAAACGAAAGGCAAAGTTGGTAGAAGGGAAATGCCCGAGGCTGCGACGGTGTTGTTTACCTCTCTGACATCAAAGATGAAATGCCAATGCTGGAAAACATCTGAGTTTCCGAATGGAGAGATATGTCATCACAACATTTCAGACTACATTTGATTGTGCTAAAGCATTAAGACTGACACTCTGTTTTATCAGCCATGTGAATAAAACTGTGTGAACATGAGAAACATTGATTGTCCATGTCTCATTTCACATTCATATCCGTGTCTTAAAAAAGCGATAGAGAGGAGGTTCAGAAAACAAACAACATACATTGATTGCATTTTGCTTGGATAAGACTAGCTGCTTTGCGGGCCTTTGGTTATGCCCAAAGTGGAGGGCAGTGCAACGTTCTGGTGTGGAGGTTCTGGTGAGGGAAAAAAGACATTGAACAGAGTGTCATCTGGATGGCAGAACATCATCAATGATGAGAGACTGCATAATGCTAGATTGTTTTTGCCTGGGTTTTGGAGGCTCAGGGACGTCCTGAGCAGTGTATATACAATTATGAGAGGCATGTATCAGTTATCTCGTCAGCGCCTTTTCTCCAGGTTGGAAAGATGAAATACTAGTGCGCTTATCTAAGGTGAGAGGGGAAAGTTCTAAAAGAAAATAGCGAGGAAAACATTTTCGAAGTCGGTGTTGGGCGTCTCGATGACACTGCCGAGGGAGACGGTGGAAATGGTTACGAACAGCAAAGTTGAATAACATTTGTACATAAACGACAAAGAATACACTGAGTCAGACCATGAGTAGAGTATATACAGTTATGAGAGGCATGTATAAGTTATCTCATCAGCGCCTTTCCTCCAGTTTTGAAATCAGAAATACCAGCGTGCTTAGGTCCAACCTAAGGGGAAAGGTCTCATGGAAAATAGCGAGGAAAGCATTTTCGCAGTCGATGTTTGGCGTCTGGATAACACTGCCAAGGGAGATGGTGGAAATGGTTACTTACAGCAAAAGTGATATACATTTATACATAGTCAGAGAATATAGGGGGACATGCCATGTGTAAAGTGATCGGCAGAGTGCAGTATGACATTGTGTTTCTGAGAGTCGTGTTGGGCAGACGTGCCTCTTCTTGTACTGTTCCATTTTTTATTGAAGAATTTTTTTTAAGCAGAGAGGTTGGATATGCTCTGCTTGTTTTCTTTGGAGCACTGGAGGTAGGGGAGAGACTCGGGAGGTGAAAAGACAATGAGTGTCACGGGGTCAAGAGTGTGTTGCTGGAAAAGCACAGCAGGTCAGACAGCATCGGAGGAGCAGAAGAATCGACCTTCACCACACTCTCAACGCTGACCTTCAGAATCTGCATTTCTCATGTTCTCCTTATGAGGGAAACTGACAGAGTTAAGATTAAAAAAAACTGCTCCCGCCAGATGAAAGGATAATACTTGGCACTGCATTTCGGAATTGATGGGGAGAAGATTTAAAGAGGAGGTGAGGAGAAACATTTTCCAACAGAGGGTTTTGGGCATCTACAATGCATTGCCTGGTTGGTAGCTGAGGCGATTAACCGGACAAACCTTTAAAAGCCTTTGGATTAAACCTTTGAAATATTCTAATATTTAAAGCCATGTGCTAACGTTTGGAGTAATGGGAATCCAGTGTAGAATTCAAGTATCATTTCACGCAGTAGACATTCAAAAAACCTTGTATTTTATGATTCTGTTCTCGAACACTCTCAAACTGCAGCCTTCAGCCAGTCACTGGTTCGGTCTGCAGGCTTCATGGCAGAGGTGGGTGTGGGTGGGGCAGTGAGTATTTGAATGGGGAGGGTGTCGAAGACGTAGCGTTCTTTTCAACTCAAAGGGCACTTCGGGCGGAACTTTGGGGATTACCGTGGCCTTATGTTCTCAGCTCAAAGACTGGATGGAAATTGAGAGTTACAACGGGATGGAGCAGGAAACAAAAAAAAATACATTGTTTGTTGGCCAGCCACCTGCACTGGGCTTATTTTATTACAATCCACATTGTTCAAGCAGTGAGTGAAATGGAACTGTACATGGCTTTCATTAGGAGGTGAACAGACCAGTGATTTGGCAGGATACACTAAAGTATTTCCCTGTCACAAACACCATGTAATGGTAATAGAGGCCAGCAGGCATTCTCCGTGAAATCATCGGAACACCCCAACACAGAACAAGAGTAGGCCACTTATGCCTTCGTGTCCAATCCACCCGAAACCATCCTCACTCAGTAAGATCATGGTTGTTTCAATTTTATCCTCAAATCTGCATTTGTGCCTTACGTCTGGTCATCTTTGATTGCCTCAATCCTCAGGAATCTATCTCCCGCAGCAAAAAATGTTTGCAAAGACTGCCTTTCAAGGAAGACATTTCAAAAGACTCACAACCCTCTGATTTAGAGAGAAACAAGTATCGTCGTGTCTCTTTTCCAATCTCTTCTTTATTTTTAAGCTTTTTGGACCCCATGTTTCTGGAATCTGAACTATGTATTCACAACTTGGGCGAGATTGTGAAACATATGATTATTAAATTGGCAGATGACTTGAAACATAGTATTGTGGAATATCTGTGGAATAAACGAACTTATAAGAAAATAAATTCCTCTTCGGTTCTGCTTGAAATTGGTGACGCCTGATCCTCACTATCAACCACAATACTATATTTCAAGTTATCTGCCAATTTAATAATCATAATCATATAACTAGTGAATGTCCATCGCTGACATTTGCAGTTGTTGCTCAGGAGATTGAAGTTGAGGTTCCCTGAGATTTTGAGGTGATATAATCAGGCAAATATTCTCCTTTAGATTGTCGACCTGCAGTCTTTACTTCTTAATACTTGCTGCTTTGCTGCAGTATGCCTTGTTTTTTTTCGATGAGACCAGGTTTATTTCGCTAAAACCTCGATATAGAATCAGGCCTTACTCCCAGTTTCACAAACACATCCATTAGGGATTTTGTAGGAAATGTACGAATTTCGCCGCAACGTCCAGCCAGCTGTGAAGGAAAATGATATAAATGTCTGTTTGTCTTCCATTCAGTCCTGCAACCGCTGTTTTCCTCCATGTGCGGGTGGAGGTGGGAAATGGGAGTGGGGTACAGTAGAGCATTGGGACCACAGCACATTATAAGTCCACAGGTGAGAATTGTAGGCACAAGGGTTAACAGAAAGACATATGTACGTATTGAGAACTTAAAGTATTATTTTCATAGAAAATATTTAATAAGATTTACAGTTTCAATTCCTTTTTGTTAAACTGATAATAATATATTGGATAATCACTACAGTGCCGGAAGTGGCTATTCAGTATTAAACATCTGCAGAGCAAAACATGCCCTCACCCGATCATCGCGTTTCTACAGCTAATCCATCAAGCCTGCACATCCCCAGTCCCCGTGCGAAATGTTAACCATGGGGGCAAATCCACCTGACCTGCACATCTGTGGACTGTGGATGAAAACCAAAGCAGATACAGAGAGAATATGCAAACTCCAAACGGGCAGAGGTCTGATGGAGTGGTCGAATCTTGGACTCTGTCGCTGTGAGCTAACCACTGAGTCACTTTTTCATTTAAAATTATGTTCCAAAGAAATGACCCAAAATTATTAAAAAGAGACAGAGAGTGACTACGTAGTTTTCCAGGCAGATTGACATGCTTGCAATGTGCAGCTTGCAAATAAATGTTTCAGAGACGCGAAGCAAGTACAGATCAGTTCTATCATTCTCCAGGTTGGTTTCTGATGTGTAATACAGTGGGCCAAAGAAGTTCTAATCGCAGGATCAACTCGTGAATAATGGTCTCATCAGAGGATCAAGTATGTACTGCAGTATGCTCTATGATTAAGGCTAGTTCTTTACATTCATGCATGAACAAAGAAATTGTTTACATCAAGGATAACATGTTGCGCTACTTGGCTGTAATTCGTTCCCTGGAACAATGCTCCCAAAACAATTGATAAGGTACATTTTTGAGAATACATTGATTCACTCTGGAGTCCATCCCTGTGTGAAATGTTCACACATCCCTTGCTTTGTGAAATGACTTGCTGTTTTTGGTGGTTCACCACCACTTTAAGCTTTTATCGATTTGAGGCCATTTGTTGTCAGAGGCTGAAACTTAAGTATTGATTACTCTTCAAAGGGTCGGTGTGGTCTTGTTCGATCGAATGGCCTGTTTCTACTCTAAAGGGATTGCAAAATCAGCAAAAACAAAACCGGTGACTGCATTTCTGGAAACAGTGACTGCACTGAACTGTTTAACCAGCATTTTCCGGTACATCATGCATGAAAGCCCATACACTTGAGCTTACAAATCATCTGTTCAAATCAAAACTGCTGCACTACTTGATATTTGTGATTCTGTTTATATATATGAGTGTGTGGGTGTGCACGTGTGTGGCAGAGTGCGGGTTTGTGTGGATTGGTGGGCGTGTTTTTCGGTGTGTGAGCGTGTATCTCTATATTGAAATGCATCTCTGTGTTATTAGATCTGCAAGAAATGGGACATAGGTTTCGGATGAATCAGTTAAAACGTAATGAATCAAAAGCTTCTGATTGTCTGAGCATCGAGTTATTACACAGATCGACTGTACAAATTAACAGCAGTTTCATGCGCCAATGAACTTCATTTTATTGAAAAGATCGAGTTCTTGCCTGACAACATGCGGAGGAACATTGAATATCTGTGTTTCTTCCTCATATGCATGTGCAGTTGAATGTTTCTATTCATGTCATTGTGTGTGTTTACATATGTGTCTGCACATCTCTGTTTATCTGTGTCTCTGTTTCTGTTTGGGGTTAAGTCTGTGTCGCCGTTTTTGTTGCAATGTTGCTGTGTGATTAGCTCTGCCTGCACTGGGACAAACTTGGAACAAATTAGTTGAAAGGATCGGAGTGTGTGTGTGTGTGTGTGTGTGTGTGTGTGTGTGTGTGTGTGTGTGTGTGTGTGTGTGTGTGTGTGTGTGTGTATCCACCTCACTTCCTCTTTCTGTTCCTCTTCTATTCTATTCCAATTTTGCAAGTTGAACAAGTTAAATGAATTTCTGTTTTCTCCAAAATAAAATTAGCTGTCTGTCCAGTGACACCCACTGCTTATCTCCCTTCGTCAATGCATAAACAGAGAATTTTATTTTGGAGAAGCATGAATTCATTTGAATTGCACAGCTTGCAAAGTTAGAAAATAATAGAATGGAATGGAAGAGAACAGCCTATTATGTCACAATAACTCAATGCATACAATGGAAATTGTATTTTCCGCTAATTACAGAACCAACTTTAACAAAATAGCTCAACATCACAGGCTCTTTCGTGACTAGATTAAGACAAAAGAGAAATGAAATAGCCAGCATTTCAGAAAATAGTTCAGTACAGTAGAAAACGGTGGCACTTAGCTTCCAGTCAAAACAGGATCCTGACTCCACACTGCACCACTGAAATCCCAGACGAGGAAGACGCTGAAGGAGGTGTGAAGGTCGTCACGCACACTGGAAGACCGCTGTAGTAGGTTGTTGGGTCAGTTCGGGAGGTCGCTAAGCCACTCCAGGAAATCGCCACACGTGGGGGACACTTTGCAAAAGGCTGATGCTGGAGGTCGCAAGATTGCCGCGCCACACAGGAAGATTAACCACTGCGCTAGCCTGTGAGTCATCACTGGAGGGGTTGTCAGAGATATGTGATCGCCTTCAGCAGCGAAGAATCGTCAGATGCCACAAGCTGAGGACAGTTGCTCAATAAGGGCCAAGGAACGTCACTCCTCACCAGAGCTCGCCAGAGGCTGGAGTGGTTCGAAGAGTTTAGGAATTTACTGGTAAACATAAGAAGAAGAAGATGGAAAAGGAAAAGTATTTAAAAAAAAAAGAGGTGAATGAGGAAGAGAAGAGGTTCCGGCAAATAAGAACAGCAAATGAAGCAGTTGAGTGCCAGTTGACAGTTCCTTCTCTGCCGCCATCTTGCAACATGACAGTCTTTCGTACTTCATGGTTCACGGAATATCTTTGGAATCTCAGAACAATTTTCTTCAATCTACTGTGACGTTGTCTTTGTGACATGGGCAGATCGAAATGAGCATTATAATCAAACGAAATAAATCGTGTTATTAATTATTATCTGATGGAACTATTTCTTAATATCGACAATATTGATGATTTATTCAATGTGGCTTTGCATATTCTTTTCCGGCTACATCCTCAATGGATACCTTTAATAAGAAAAAAAGTTTCATGATCTCGTTGTGAAATTCCTGCACAGCTTCTTGTATTAATGCCATAATCCAGATTAAGCTCAGACATCAGTGGAATGCGTGCTGAACTATTCTTTTCATACAAATAGTTAAATTCATTGATTAGTGATAAAACAAATATATTTTAATGTGATCGAAATTCGAAGGGCCTCATGTGTTTCGTTTCATTTTATCACAACAGGAAACAATTCCCCTCCCAATCACTGGTTGCATATTCCATCCTTCTGCACTTATTTCTGTGTGAAGTGTCCACTGTAATAGGTCACAGCATGTGTCCAAGTGTTCCTCTACATTGTGCTTGTCTCTCTGCATGTTCTTTCATTACGATGTTGGATGGTTTGCTCAATGTAATGTGTAATGTTCACAGGAAATGCCCCTTGACGGTGGTGATGATCTCCCTCACTGATGCACTGCTGTTCATGTTATGGCAAGCACATGCTGGAGTGAAGTCAGGAAGCAAATTCCAGAGTTTTGTCCCATCAATGTGCAAGAATACTGATGTAGTCCGAACACTTGAGGCATTGTGGACTGGAGGTGAGCTTGACGATATGATTGCATCTACTATCTCTGTTATTCTCGTTTGCATAAATATTGGCTTTAGAAAATGGTGCCAAAGAAGCCTTTGAGAGTAGCAAAAGTGTGTATCGTACGTAATGTTGCTTGATGGAAGTGGAATGAGTCAATGTTGAATGTTGTCGCTGCATTTTTATTCAAACGGCTGACAAACTCTTGGGAGAGTCAATGATGATGGGACAGAATTCACAGCCTATGCGCTCCTGATGTTGCACCAGCATTATCAATGTCATTCAGATTCAGATGAATGAACGCCCACTGAATGTTAATAGGGCAGCATTCAGCAATGGGAACATCATTGATCACGAAGATGGTTATACGGCAGGATAAGACATTAATTACCTTCGCTCATCGTCAGCACAAGAGTGTCATCTCTGCATCTTGTTGCATTTTGACCGATAATGCTTACAAGATCAAATGTCATGCTGCACTCAGCGCTCTGAAGTTGACCTGTCCTGTCCACAGTCACCATCGAACCAGAGACACAGAAGGAACATCATGAAGAATAAGCAGACCGCGAATATGATACTGAATTTTATTCCTATCTGTGCAGAAAAACGTGCATTCTGAAATCACGATTGTCTAATTATCATCACTTTAGTTCATTAACTGTAGTGAAGTAACGTGATGAGAATTATCTGGCAACCTCACCCCAGTATACGTTCTCTGAAATACCTCTCATATATGATGAATTTCCTTCACTAACTGGACGTCGATTGAAAGAACTTGCACTCACTGTTCATTTTGCAACAAAGAAGCAAAGACGAAGAGCAGTTCTTCTACCATTTTGCACTCATCCTGACCAGGATGTTCGTCGGATGAAACACTACAGAATGAAGACATAAAGCAACTAAGGTTCAATTTCGCACAAGCACGCATTTAAATGTCTGAATGGTGTCATTCCGATCATCGGAATGGTTCGACACGTAGTTTTCGGTGAGATATTTGAACTGATTGTTGACATCGAGTTCATCGTTGCATCAGCAAGTGATAGGTCGACACAAACAGGAATTTCAGTAGCAAAAGCAATACTTACATTTTTCTACTTAGTCTCAATAAGATGACTGGAGACTGGCGACTATTTACAGGATCTGAGAGATTATTCCGTTGATAACAATTGCAGAGAAATTTAAGCACGAGTCCACCTTGTTCTTATTCTGAAGTCAATTCACTCACTCAGACCAAATATTACTGGAGTCGACGATTAAAAGTTCCTAACAAGTCAAGCATCCATCAGTGTACAGAAACGCCTAACATTACAATGATTGAAGTGGCGTAGGTTTTAAGAACACTGTGGTTGAACTCCGATTTGGCTGAATGAAATATTGCTCTGTGGTTCTGGAATCATTTGGCCCTCTCGCCCATTTTGGAATCACTCGGCTTTGCTTTCAATGAACGATTGAGTTTTTTGACAAAATAAGGGTAAAAATGCCCAGCAGCGTGAGACACAAGGCCAGGCAGGATGCTGACTGGTTGCACTTGGTAATCATGGAATAACACAACAGCAGCTCTTAAAGCATGTGGAACCATAGGAAGACAACTAGTGATTGTTTCGTTTGCGAGTCATTACAATTCAAGTGATGGGAGAGCTTGAGAAGGTGGAACATCGACGGTATTAATAAATTGGAGAAAGGAAGTGGACGTCCCATCGTCAGAATTGTAGCTGTCTAACAATTGAAGGAAAGGAAGCTAATCAGAGGGATAGAAACAATTGTTGAGAAGTTTTGTAGCTCAGGCTTATGATAAGCAAGCTGAGCTTGTTTTCAGATGCTTCGTCACCATGCCAGATCATGAACTCTTTGGAGTCTCCATCGAAACGCTGTTGGTATGTCCTGCTAGTCTTTTGAAAGGTTTTTCTTTCTTGACGAGGATGATTTCATTCCTGGTGCGTTTTCTTTTTCCAAGGAAACATATGTAGGATCTGAATCCATGTGTTTATTAATGGAGTTCTGATGAGAATGCCATGGCTCTTAGAATTCCTGAGTGTGTCTTCGTTTCGCCTGTCCTAGGGTGTACGTATTGTCTTTCTTATTCTGTCTGGCTGAAGACCAGTGATAGTGAATTGCGTCTTTTCATGGCCAGTTGGTGTTCATTTATCGTGGTGGTATGCTTTCTGCCGGAATGTCCGATGTAATGTTTCTTTTTTAACAATTCTTGCGCGATATGTGGTAAATGTTAATTTTGCTGTTGGTATCTCAAAGGATAAAAACAGTTTGTAGAGGGATATTGGGAAAATAAAAAGTTGGTAAATCGTGCGTAAAATAGAAGAGGTGAAATGGTTCATTTTGGAAAGATAAAGAAATGAACAGAATATATTTTAAATGCATAAATTTGCAACTCAAAGGGGTCGGAGGAAGTTGTGCAGAGGACACAGGAAACCAGCACCATGGGTAAAAGTTAATCGGAAATGTTAAATGAATCTGACCTTGATTTCAAGATGGTTGGAATGTTCGCATAGCGAATTCTTACTGCAATTTTACAAGGTGCTAGTAAGACCACATCTGGAGTACATAGGGCAAGATGGGTCTCCTTATTGAAGGAAAGCATTCAATTAATTATAGGACGATTAGAAGATGTTCCCGATGATGATTTGGGGTCTAGAGGATTTGACTTATGGTCAAAGGTTAATCAGACTGTGAATTTGCCCACTGACATATATAACAATAAGAGGTGTTCTCATTTGAGATTACAGGATTCTTAAGGGGGTTTGACAGGGCAATTGCTGACAGTATATTTCCCCTCATGGACGAGTCAACGACCCAATACTCAAAATAAAATGGTGACAATTGAAAACTGAGATGAGGAGAATGTGAGTTGTGGGGTCAGACATTGTTTAGATATAGGACTGAGATAGATCATAATCATTCGGAGAATGAAGAGGGTTAGAGAAATGTAGAAAAGCGTGTACGAAGAATTTTGCAACGGCTCTGGCCCTGTTGAATTTGAGAACAATTGTGAGGTCTCCACAGGCGTGCTTTTCGCCCTATATGCTGTGCTGTTTACCTCGGCTGGTACAAGCGTACTGTCACGTGTACTGTCTCCAGTAATACAGTGTGGGACTCCCAATATTTGGACAGTCAGCATTGAGCAACTTGTGCGTTGTCGAAATGTTTATTGTAACACAATATTGGCAGTGGATTACTCTTAAACTGCGTAGCAACTGATATTTGTGCACGCAGCATTGTGGAGAATCCACATTGTCAAACGGAAGTAACAGGGAAACTACTTGGGGCTCCTGTGCTGATATGAAACTGTCTCCATCTTTCATCCAGCTGGTCATCTCCTCATCAGTCTAATTATAAAACCGTCACAATTAGTTTTGGTGAGAAATAAATATGGTTCATGTTTGTTTGTTCAAACCAGCATATGCATGGGGGAAAGTAACAATAGTCTGTATTTAAACATACTGCAATTCTGCAGTGATTGGTGCATTTGGATATTTGAAACAATTGGGAAATCATATCTGCCCTATCACTTCTATTTTACAGCTAGTACAGTTGCGGCTTTTCTCTTCTACTGCATCTCTACTTCTCAAGCTGCATGGTACAACTGATTCAGCTACCAGCTCCCGTTCTCACCATAGTTTCTAATTCAGCAATCTTGACTTTCCTCATTCCCCAACTCAGCCATCTCCCAGTTCCATTACGTTTACTTCTACTAGCGACAAACCACACCATTCGGAAATATGTCTTGGAATCACTCCTCAAGATTTATTGAACAGAATACTAGTCATCTCACACTGTAGACATCGCTTTACTTTAGACAGTACACAAACTGCACAATACCAAATACAGGTAACTCCGCACAGCAGTTATTTTATCCCGATCGATTTTGTTTTATTTTAGAGAACACATAGTCGACACACATAGTCACAGATGAGTGTCATCTGTCCGGGACAATAGATATTGTATTATGTAGGCATTGTCTTACAATAGTTAGTATACACGGTTCAAAGCAATGAACCTTCGCATATGTAGACACCTTCACAGGAATGATATGAATGTCGTCAATGCACACTTGCACACAGCTGAATGTCTATGAATCAGCCAATTTACACAGTAAGTACTGCATTACTGTGCTCAATACATTGTGTGAATACAGTTGAGTGCTCATATATTAATGATTCTACACGACAGATATATTATTGTAGATTTTTCACTTTTTGTGTTTGATTCATTTGTGTTTCTGCAAATGAGTGCGTGAGTGCAAGTAAATGTTTGTGTGGCTACGTTTATGTCTGTGAAACTGTGTGTTTCTGCATGACAATATTTGTATGTGTGACTGTGTGTGCATGCCTTTGTCTGTGAGCGTGTTTTTTATGTGTATCTGTATATGTGAGAGAGTGCAAGTTTATGTGTGTGGGCATTTTTCTGCATGTCAATACCATTGTGTGTGAGTGTATACGTGTCAACGTACAGATACATGTCTACGGGATACTGTGCATGTCAGAGCATGTGTTCATTTGTGTATTTGCATCTGAATGTCAGTGAGTGTGAGTGGCTATGTACCTGTGTGCGTGTGTGTGTGAGAGAGAAACAGAGAGAGAGGGGAAAACAGTGATTGATTCTATTTTTTTACATAGAGCCAAACAGAGGGAGAGTGTTGTCAGTAATGGTATCTGTGTCTGTGCAGGAATTGATATTATCTTGATTTTAAACAGCTTCAAATCAATTTGTCAATCCGATCCTTCTCCGTATTGGCAGGTAATCTATGAACAAAAAAAAAGCGAAGGACTAGAAACCCAACACGTAATGTCCCTGATAGAATTGTCAGCACGAAGCACCTTTGCTTAATAATATTGTGATGTATTGTATAATTCTCAGTCTCGTTGAAACAAACTTCTCGACTTTCCTTGTGAAATTTTTTTCACGAATCCATAGGCTCATTTGTGCAAAAGACATTAAGCAGAGTTTCCAAAAATTTTAGAGGAGATGGCTTTAGCTTATGAAGTGGGACCACACCATTTAGGCGTTCACTCACTCGGGACGAAAGTAGAAGAGCTGATATACATCCATAAGATTCCGAAGGGGATTGACAAAGTGCATTTCGTGAAGTCTTTTCCTTGTGTGGGGAAATTTGAACTAGATGTCATGGCTTTAGGATAACATTCGAACAGCGATGAGAAGGATTGATTCTCTCGTACCGACACGAACTTGTAGAATTCTTTGCTGCAATACACAGGACGTACGGGACTCCGAGAAAATGGAAGACACACAGGTTCTCAGTTTGCAATGAGTTGAAAGATTGAAGAGAGATGGAGTTGAACTGATGTAAGATGAGCTACGACTCTTTTATATGGCGCAACAGTCCTGAAGGGCTGAATGAACTCCTCATGAAAAAGAAAGGGGCAGACATTTAGACAGCGATAAACTAACAGAGATTCTGACAACGGAAGACAGGCACCAGCGAGACGATCACAGAAAGGGAAAGAGAGAGACAAAGGAGAGAGGAGACCGGCAAGAAAAGAAGAGACACTGACGTGAAAAGAATGACAGAACCGGAGGGACGTGTTCGAAACAGACAAAATGTGAGCGAGCAAGTTAATGACAGTGACACAAACAGACAGACGGATCTGTGAAGATAAACATTCAAAGCAGAGAGAGCGACCCTGGGAGACAGAAAGCGGAGACAGTTAAACATTAATATAGAGTGAGATGCAAAGAATGTGATGGAGAGAATGCAGTAATATGGAGAATTGAGAACGACAAAAGAAGCGATTGGATTGAATTGAACTGAATTGAATTAGTGTCACGTGTACCGAGGGACAGTGAAAAGCTTCATCTTGCGGACATTCAGGCAGATCACAGCGTTAAATGGCAGACATAAGTAAATAATAGGACACAGTGTCAAAAACAAAACACAGGAACAACTGAATGCTCAGAGTTTGTGAGTCCATCCATTATTCGGACAATAGCAGGGTAGAAACTCTTACATAACCGGCTACTGCGTGTGTTGAGGCTGCTGTACCTTCTCGCCGATGGTAGAGGGTGCAGAAAAGCATTGCCAGCGTGGGAAGGATCTTTGCGAATGCTGGCGGCCTTTCCTTAACAGCGGGCCTCATAGAATGATTGTATAGATGGGAGGTTGGACCGTGTTCACCACTCCCTGTAACCGTCTCCGATAAAGAATGGGACAGTTGGCGTACCAGTCTGTGATAAATGTGGGCAGAATTCTGCCGATGGTGTACCTATAAGAGTTAGCAAGGGTATGCGCTATCATACCAAATTTCGTCAGCTGCCCGAGGAAGAAGTGACACTGTTGTGACTTTGTAACGAGTGAGTCCACGGTTAGTTTCCAAGAAAGCTTTTTTTGGATTACCACCACCACGAGCTTGACATTATCCATCGTTCCAGCTCTGTGTGGCTAATGTTTAGGGGAGCATGATTAATATCTCGTCGGAAGTCAGTAATGATTTCCTTGGTTTCGCTCGCTTTGAGAGCGAGGTTGTTCTCAATGCACCATTTTCCAGTTCTTCCACCTACCATATGTAATCCGTTTGGACGCCATCTGAGATTCGATCGATCATAGTGATGCCATCAACAAACTTGTAAATTGTATTAGTCTGGGGCTTGGCAATGCAGTCGTGGGCATATAGTGAGTACATTATGGGGCTGAGAACGCATCTCTTGGGGACTCCAGCATTGAGTGTTAGTGTGGATGAAATATTGCCCCAAATCTTCACTGATTGTAGTCTGTGGATCCGTGAACTGAGGATCCAGTCGCAGAGTGGGGCTTAGTCCGATTTTAATAAGTTTAATAATCAGTCTCGAGGTAATAATAGTGTTGCACTTGAAATGTCGTCAATGAATAGGATTCGTCCATAGCTGTTTTTGATTTTCCAATGTTCGAGGCAGTGATATGGCATCTGAAGTGGATCTGTTGGCCCAAGAGGCAGATACGAGATGTTCAACAGTAGTGGAGTGGCTGGAGTTGATTAGTGCCATGATCAGTACTACAAAGCCCTTCAGGACGACTGAAGTTAGGGACAGTGTGTGGCAGTCATTGAGACATGCGGCATGAGGCTTATTAAACACAGGGATGATGTTGTCCATCTTGAAACAGGCAGGGGCAGTGGCCTGCTTCAGGGAAAGTTTGAACGATGTCTGATAATTTATCTTTGTATGCTCTGAGTGCACGGCCTGGTACTCCATCTGGTCCCATGACTTCGCTTGATTTCAAACAACAGAAAAATGATCCGGCCTCTGATGCAGTGAACGTTGGGACAGATACGACAGGAAATGTTGGAATAGGCGCAGAGATAGAGAGAGAGATAGAGAGAATGAGAGAGAGCGAGAAAGAGAGAGAGAGAGAGACAGAGAGAGAGAGAGAAAGGGATATAACTGAAAGAACGATAGACAGAGAAGAGCAGAGAGGGCCAGAAAGACATGGGTTTAGTAGGGAGAAGCTCGGAGGGAGAAAGACATACAGTGAGAGGAAGAGAATGAATCAGCTTTAGGGCGAAACAGACAGACGATGGGAGAAAGCAGACAAATTGAGAGAGAAATGTCGAGTTGGGGAGCACACATCGACCTGTAATTAAATAGTCCTTGGTTCAAGGTGTTCATCAACGATTGTGAATGGAAGAAAGGAGGCGACGTGGCAATTTTAGTGAAAGGGGAAGTTTTATTTCTCGGGACAAAGGATAATCCAGAGTGCTTTTCCTTGTTGTTTGTTTTTCTTACTGTATTTCTTATTTCACATTCGTTTGCCTTTTCAAATATTTCCTTCGTCGCACTTCCCGCAGTGGAAAGGTGAGGTCAGTATGGAACAGAAGCATTGTCAAGATGAGCCCAAAAGGCAATCATGGCAGCACTGGAATCAAGTGGCGAGATGTGTTATTGGAAAGTGGCAGAAATGTTGGTCTGTCCAACCTAGCCAGCAGCTTTTGCGATGCTGGCAATGATGGGACGAATGATGAATGTTTGCTCCAGTCATGGAGATGTTGATGTTGTTAAGGCAGAGAATGGCGACATGGTTTTTTGTTGCAGGCCCCGATAGGTAGACCCAGAGAAGAATTTCAGGGAGTTGTGAGATGATATTAGGGAGTGCCCACACTTGGTGGCGATGTTGTTGAGTCTAGTGTAAATAACATGAATGAGCTTGACTCAGGATTTATGGCAGTGTGAAACTATAATTACCTAGTATTAATTGCAAAGGATGTATTGTAAAGGGTAGAGAGAGGCAAGTGTCCCTCAATTGCATTCAGAATAAATTTCTGCGTCAATATATGCACAGTAAAAATGGAAGTGATATGTCGTAGATCTGGTTCTTTGAAATATGCTGATCCCAACGGATCACGTGAAACATATTTGGCAGATGGTGATCAATTTATTGGAAGATTGAGGATGAAGGTGTAGAAGAACAGTGCTCAATCCATCGTAAGGTTTGGCGGAGAGAGAAAGATCTTCAATGGAACAAGAACAGGAACAAAGCCAGAAAGATGGCAATGACAATTTCTTTGGTGAGACTGGAAGAAAATAATGTGCGACCTTCCAAGTGGAGATGATCTCTGCGCGATCAAGTCTCTGTTCCATACGCTGAAAAGGTAGGACAAACAAAGGCAAGGCAACTTGTTTGACGAAGGAGCTAAACTAAAACTAAAAAGATGCTTTGATGGCAGGAATGTGAAGTGACAAAGCCATATCTTGGCCCATTTAGCCCACTACTCTCACAGCGCCAGGATCTAGGGTTCGTTCCACCTTCTAGTGGGAGTTGTGTGGAGTTTGAAAATTCTCTCCGTGGCGGCTGGTGTTTCCTCCTACCGTTCAAAGATGGGCAAGTTGGGGGAATTGGCCTTGTTAAATTTTACAGTAGAATCAAGAGATTGTGGTTAGGATGTGGAAAATGCAGAGTTGCATTGATGGGGCTGGTCTGGTTGGGCTGCACTTCCGCGTGTTGGTGCAGACTCCATGGGCCGAATGGCCTGTTTCAGCAATGCCAGGATTTGATGATCTGTGACAGGCATTGAAAAACAACGGGAAGGCAAACGATGAAAGGGGTAGGGAGAAAGCATAGTCCAGAAGCAAAGGGTTATTCCAAGAAAAGAGTGGCAGCTGACAGCAAAGGATGCGCCGAAGTGTTTTATAAATAGTCTCAAAAAATGATAATTCAAACGGTAGGCATCCTGGGCAACTGAAAAACACATGGAAACAGAGGGCAGGCAATTTTTCAAGATGGACTGAGATCATGGGAGAAACGGTGTTCAGTGAAACTAGCAGAAAACGCCAAGATCGGCAGTGATACCTGCAGAGATTAACGCACAAGCAGGTTGCAAATGCACAGAAACACGTTGAGTGAGTGAGCAAACCCCGACAGCTGAAGCATAACATGGGAAAGGGGAAATGTTCACTTTAGGCATACAGATGGTGCGGCCATTATCTCGGGATGAAATGCCTTCCCATTGTGTTCACTTTGACCTTCTCATGGTTTTTCCCAGCCTATGCTGTCCTTTTCCGAACTGAACATCAAGGTACAGCAATCTCAAATCCCCCCGATGTTGTGCTGCCGATGTGTGGTCCCAATCCCTACTGCGTAAGGGATATCCGCCTTCTTTCTCATTCCCTCCCCCTCTCGCTCCCCGCTTCTCGACCTCTTTCGTTGCCTGTCTCTCACCAAACATTACAGGTTTTACGGTCCTCCATTTTCTGATATTCGTGAACACATTAAAAACAAGAATCTATCACAAACGATCCTCACTTCTTGAAACCCAGACTTTGAAGTACCCACAGCATTACATCTTACTTTTGTGAAGAGAATGTGTTTTGTTTTGGGAGAGGTGGAGATGATACGGTAGATCAAACACCTGCCCCGTATCTTAAAAATCCTATTTAAGACATACTTCGAATTCAGTGTGCAGCATGTTTAATTTATATGCCATTCCCTTTCTTAACTCTTACCCTGAGTGGACTGATATATTACTGTTTCCCGAGGTAGTGTCATCCGCCCCTGCCATTATTCTGTACATTTTTCTTTCATCTCCGAGTTTTCCTCCGAGTGCCCATGCTTCTGATCAGGCCGTTGAAACCTGCCCAGTGTTAAGAACATATCAGCTGCCCATGCAACCTGATCCAAACTCTATCGATGTGTATCACCTGGGAGTGTGCAGTTCACCTGAGTCTCATCGCTGTTGTGATGACCCCTACATTCTAAAGCAATCCATGCCGCTGCACTATTATAAGCACGCATTACGTCTCGTTATATTTCTTTCTTCAAATGTGAAACATAAACGATCACCAATATTCTCTGTTCATTTCTGAAACTTCTGGAACAGAGCCATTGTTACCAAACAATGGCAAACGTGTCCAAAACAAACAACGAACCGTTTGCGATGAGAAGAACGTCATTGAGACAAGGTCTGAATTAATATTTTCATCTAAGCTTAGTACAATTATGTGATATACCACCTAAGAGCGCGTTTGAGCCACGTATTCTGGAAATATTTAAGAAGAATTTGGATGGCAACGTAAAAAAACAGGGATTAATAGTCTCTTAACCAAATACAGGGATTACTACAGTTTGATGTTTGTTTCTTGGCTTAGATATGCTTGGCTAAACGTCCTGTTTCTCTGCTGTATGACTTTCTGCCTCCATGTTGTGTGCAAAGCAGAATAACATTTTAATTAGATTAAGAAGATCATGTGCCCCTTCCACATACTGTCTCCTGGAGTATGCTGGATGGCCAGCACATCCATAGTTAATGTCAGCCATGATCTGTCTAAGTGGCGCAGTTCTGCAAAATCACCTCTGACTTCAATGAACAAAAACAAATTGAGAATGAAAAAATAGGAAGGCTTTTGAGAGCTTTGCTCCTTTGTTCAATAATTTGTTTGCAGATCGTAGAATCCGCACTGTATGGAAACCAGCCCTTCAGCACAGCAGGTTAAATCTGATCTAATTCTGCTATTACTCTGCATTTATTCCTGCCTAATGCATCTAATCTACAAATTCCTGCGTACGAGCTGTAATTTAGCGTGCCCAATTCACCTGACATTCACATCGTTGCATTGTGGGAGGAAACTGGAGCAAACCCATAATGGCATGGGCAGAACACACAAATTCGACACAGGCAGTCACCTGATGATGGAATCACACTCGGGTTCCTGGCGATGTGAGGAGGCAGCACTAACCACAGAGCCACGATGTCCCCCTACCTGAATGGAGACAGTGAATGCTTCCCCGCTGCTCCGGGAACTAGGGATTTTGATTTGAAAGATGTTAGCTAAGCCTGTTTGTTCAGAGACTGCAATTAATGCCAGTCTCTATGGATCCTGTTGTGTCGCCAGAGAGATCTCCTGTTCTCTTCATAAAGGGAGACATTACAAAGTGTGATCTAATGGAATCAGAGAGAGGCTTCAGCTGAGACTTCCACAGGGTTTGACGTGTCTAAGGGGAAGAAGAGCAACCACAATTGAAGAAGGGCATACTGGACCATTTTTGCAATGGAATGGATTCCGGAATCAGCAGATGGGAGATTCATGAATATAAGCTGGAAAGTATCTTCGCATTTTTCCTTTTACATTAGAAATCAACATTTGATGCTTGTCTACGGTCGAATACGACATGTACTCCTGCTGTTTGAGCACATCTACTATCCATTCCTTGCAGTTGTGGGTGTCTTTGGTAAGTATTTCGATTTGGTGAATTCAATCCATGAATCTAAGATGGAGGTGGGTCTCTTTCAAATAACGAGAGATCCAGCAGTTTGGATGGTTATACTGACTGCGTTCTGCCGTTGAATGGTTTGGCTGACTGGACAAATGCTTTTGCATTCTGCGTGATACTAGCAGCGTTACTTCCATTCTTGGATCTAATGGTCAGTCAAGCTCACACCCATTGTAATTGAAATTTATCTAAAAACAGCGTGGGTTTCGGTATTACTCTGAAACCCCCTTTCTCAGAATTTTATAATGTGCCGATTATCCACATCTCTGTCACTTTCTTTGATTAATATTTTCTCCAACAACACATTTAGGCGGTTGTTTTCCATGTGTCTGCTGCCCTTGTTTTTGTCGAAGGGTTTGGAAGATGCTGTCCGAGCGTCTAGTAACTCCTGTATTTATGAAATTCGAGCAGATTAGCATTCAGATAACTCAATCTGAACATTGCAGCCAGTTAAGAGCACGTACAATGAATACATCAGTTAATGAATAGTAGTCACTGTCGAGAAAATCTCAATTATTACTTCCTCAAACGTCTGTCATCGTTCCAAAACTGGTCTGTGGGTTGTCTGATGCTTCCTTTTCTACTCAGTCCACTTAGCGACAGGATGCTTTTTTCCCATTTGAGCAAAACACTCTCAAAGCAGTCCACAGCCTCCTCAACCAGCAGCAGAAATAGAAAAAAAAGTGCCAGCTGAACGCTGTGCCAAAAACGGGAGTGTGACCGATCATGTTTCCAAGCCTGCTGCATTTCTCCGAACATTTCTGCTTTCGTCACAAAATCCCAGCCGTTCATTGTTTTAATTTTACACTGACAGGGTTTGACCTGGACAAAGGGAGAGACGGAAAGGAGAAACACATGTCAGATGAATAGGTGATGGGAGATGTTCATTTATCCGAATAAAATACAACTTCAAGACAAAGCTCGTATCCGAAGGAGTTTCCAAGAATCAGGAATGAAGCATTAAAACTACAAAGCGGACTTGGTGGGATGAGAGGAAAAAACATATTCCCTCATTTTACCATTCGACTCCAAGTAGAGATCTTAACCTTGTGAAATGGAGATGTCCACAACTGCTTGCCATGAGCAGGATTAAGTAAATGGAAAAACAGGATGTGCAGACATGGTAAAGAGCCTTCAATCAAGGAATTGCAACTCGAACATCGCGAGTAGCAGACGATCAACGGATCTGTGCCATCAGCAAAGCGAACATGATGTCTCGGATGTGCCAATCTGCCAACATCTAGTTATAAATAATGGCGAACAATGAAACTAGGAACCAAGGGCCAGTGTTTGACCAACTGACCGGCTTCTGCAGTCAGACACGTTATAAAAGAAACAACCAGAAACATTCATCGTATTATTTCAGTCAGAGGCATCTCTTGGTTTTATCACCTTTGCCCCTTGTCAATGTACATGACATACGTCTAAAATCTATCTCAACTTTGGAAATGAATGCATGGGCGTCAGGAACTGGTTCCTTCACTGAGGATGCTGTTTCAACACAACGAATACACCGGCGACCACATTCCTGTCATATGTTCTTCCGTTAATATAAACTGTCAGGAACGTCTGCAAATCTGGCTGAATCTGGGGAGAGAAAAAAAAACAGAGTCCATACTTAATGCCCATTCTACGATGCAATTTTTGAAAGTAGCACTCCCAGAAAAGAACCTTACCGCCATCCGTTTCTCTCCATCCTGAAATCCTGCAATAATCCTTCCCACTTTTACCCTCCTAAGTCACGTTTCGAATCCAGAGTGACGCTTCTACATGGATCATCGTTGGTAAGCAGAAAAGGGTTAACATTTGTCGTTTAATATAACTTAATATAACTTCATATGCATAAGCACTTCAGAGGTCACAATGTTCCATAGCAACGATTTTCCCAGATACACAACCCTCTGAGAGTAACAGTTGATCCTCACTTCAGGATTAAATTGGTGCCACTTCGTGCTGAATGTACTCCTTTTTTGCTGTGAAAAGGAAGGCGTGCTCTTCACCTGATGTATAACTTCCAGGTTTTGTTTTCTTTCTGACAGTTAACATACTGGCGATTGCAATTCTTCCTCGAGCAAATTGTGGTGTATCCAAATGTGTATCCTTGTATCTCGTGGACATGGCAATGGCGGATCTAATGGTCAATATCCTTGACCTGAGCCTGAGGCACATTCCAATTGTTTATAAGACATATTTTCAGTTCGTGAAGTCTATCCCTGTGTGCAACTTCCATGCTATTCTTGTGAATTCAGCTACAGACTGTTCGGTGTGGTTCACTGTTGCTTTCACAATTGACCGATTTGTGGCCATTAGCTGCCAGAAACTTAAACATAAATATTGCAATGTGAAAATCGCATCTGTGATATTGGGAACCGTGACAGCATTGAGCTGTTTAAAGAATATGTTTTGGTATTTTATGTTAACAGGTCAGTATCGGCTAAAGAATATTCCTTGGTTCTGTCTGGTAAGATGGAATATTGCATTATCTCAGTGCTGGGCAACCATCGAAATCGTTCATTATCTTCTAACCCCTTGTTTGGCAATACTTTTGATTGTGCTGTTTAATGGTTTATGTGTCAGACATATTCAAATGGCCAACAGTGCCCGCGTAAGGTTCCAGACTCTGAGCAAGGGGATGCATGCTACAGACCCAAAAATGAAAAGTCGAAGAAAATCTATCATTTTACTGTTTCTCATTTCGACAAACTTCATCATATCATGGGCCATCAGTACAGTCTACGTAATATGGAGAAGACTTTGGCGGATGGTGCAGACAGCAATTTTTTTGCATTATTTTGTTCAGGAAATTGGATACATCTGTCAACTCACCAATTGCTGCACAAATATTTGTATTTACACTGTGACATTGAACAGGTTCAGAGACCAGATGAAGGCTGTGTTGAAACGTCCATTTACACTTATTAAAATTGTTTAAACAAAGAAACGCAGTATTGATTTAAAGCACACAGGTCATGGATGTTAAACTAAAGATCCGCAACTGTCATGACCAACAGATACGTGGGTCACAAATTTTAATAGACCACACTTAGCTCAAGACAGGATTACATTCGTCAATACTTTACCTGTGAGGAAAGAAACAAAACGTGTAAATTAAACATCAGTCGAAGAGCACACATTCTACTCGACAGTTCCAATTGAGGATCACTGCAATTCATATTCACATGAGGCGAGAAACCGCGGTTGAAGTAATCAAGAAGCGTACTTTTGCATATGATAAGCAGAGACGGTGTGTTGGTCTGTTCTTTCTCCGAGGATCACTGTTGCATGCATAGTGATGTCACTTTGCTCTCTCTACGGAGTCACTGATGCATACAGATTGGGGTCAGTCTGATATCTCTCAGGAGTCAGTAATACCCACGTATTCTGACCAGGCTGCTTTTTTTCATTGGGGTCAGTAACATAGGTCTGGGGGGGGTGGTGTGTGTGTGGGGGGATCAGTCTGTTTTCTCCCAATGTCAGTGATACAAACAATCAGATCAGAGATTCTTCTGCCTGGGATCAGCGATACATTTGTGTTTCTGTAAAACTTCACTCACACCTTATCACTGATGCACATGCACAATGCAGTCTCTCCTGGGATCAGAGAACATGGATTAGCTTGGAAGTATTTCCCTGGAGTGCTGGAAGCAGATATGTGACAATATAGATGTTTAGTAATTGTTGAGGGGAAACGTCAGGAATTTAGTCTGGCAGTTACGTCGTTAACATAGTGTTGCAAAGTATGGTCGGGCTCATTTTATAGGCCTCCAGTAACAGATAATAGTCGTGCATTGTGATTGGTTAGTTAAATAACTGGGAGATGAGCTTTTGCAGAAGATGATGGTGTTGTAATGTGATAGGTTAAGTGAGATGGAAGGAGCCAGTGTGGTAGTGGATAATTAGTTTAGAAAAATGAAGCAAGCCAGCATTGTTGGCTGTCACAATAGTATCCAATAAGCGCAGGAAGAAAATCTGTATAAGTTGCAGGATAACAAAGGACCTGTAGTGAGCCAGTGAAACCATTTTTGCTGGCTCACAAAACATTGAATTTGCAACATTGAAGTTTAATTTCGTGAAAATTTTCGGCGTCTTAAGTTTGTTTTTATAAACATGGAGTGATTCTTCCACAATAAATTTTGAAGCCCAGACGGAACCAGAAAGATACTTTTTCCTCTGAAAAGAAGCTTCAGCTGACCACTTCCCAGTTGAAACAGGAGCACCCCTGGGTTAGACGTAATTAAAGGACTGACCACCCATAAAGAGAATAAGAGTAAGCGTTTTACTGCTAAATTTGACTGTATTCTATCGAACAAGGGAGATTCTTCGGGACGCAGAAGTGCAAAGAAAGCTGCTGGTGGGCTGTCCGTTTTTTTAAAAAGTCGGAACATTGATGGCAAATTAAAATTCGAGGAGACACAGGTTATTGTTCATGAAAATGAGCTTGGGAGTGAGTAGTATAGATTAAAATCATTGAAAGAAAATTTCATACAGGGTATTTAATATTCTGTTGATATCGTCCAGTCTTTATGAATATAGATATTGATTTTTTTTCAGTTTTAGTTTGCATGTTGTATTGATCGGAGTCTGAACGGGCAAAAAAATTGTCAGGATTGTTTTATTGTTGGTGTTAGTAAGAATTCCACGTAGTGTTCGTAAGTCCCTGTCGTTGTCATGTCAGAAGGCATGAGCGGTTTTCACCAGTTGCATGTCGGTCTACTCAGGCAATGCTGTGTAGTGTTCGTACTTTTCCCTTGGTTTTGAAATTGAAAGCCAGTAGATTGGTAGTTGTTAGTTAAAAGTGAAAAAAAAGTAGAGAATAGTCAAAGTGTTACTGGACTGTTGAATGAAAAAGACATGGCCTGCTAGATAATTAGATGGTATTTTTAGAAATGAATGAAGTATGTTTCGCCTAGGCTCTGAGAGAAAGATAGATAGAGAGAGAAAGAGAGAGAGAGACAGAGAGAGAGAGAGAAAGATGTTGCCTCAGTGCTGAGCATGTGGCTGCATGCAGGCAAGTTCTTGTTGTCTGTTTCTGTGATCTGGTCTGTCTGCATACTTTTGTGATGGTGTTTAAATGGTTGAGTTTTGTTTACCTGGAGCATGAGATCCAGGGATGTTTTGGATGTATATTGCACTGTAGGAATTTATGCATTTATTTTTAGAGAGTTAGTTTCAAATCACCATCAATGATTCGTGCAGCCTTCACATGCATTTCCAAGGATAGTTTAGGCAGGACGAACGACGATGCATTGTTCTGACTAATTAGTTGAGATGGAGGAAGTTCAGGAACTGTTGAATTGGTAGGGGATGCTTGCAAATTGTAGTGCTATCGTGTATTTATATTGTTGACATGTGCTCGCGGATTGTAATGTACAAGCGAGGGATTTGTGAGATCAGAGATAACACATTAGCTGGACTGAAATATATGTCAGGATGAATAAAGGGACCGCAATTTAACTGTGGGTAAGGAATTTCCAGTAGCAAAAAACGATATCGTTAAAGGTTCTGAAAAATTGGAAAGAATAACTCAGGATTTATTGACCAAATGGCCGATATCAATATGTGTGATGGAAATGGTGGGATTAATTAGGAATGATAGGCCTAAAGATAATTCTACGACAGTGTGAGAGAGGGAAAAGGAGGTAGAAACTTTTAATCTCTTTCGAGCTGAATGAGAAGAGTTGCAAAGATCTTTCCAGGCACCAGGTATTACTGATAAGGGGCGCCAGAGGGCAGAATGAGCAGTCTCTTTGCACAAAGTTTGGGAATGACCACATCTCCAAATAATCATGGCAGAACAAAGAGCCCTCCAGTATGGGGGCCCGGCAGGAGTTTGCATCTATATATCACATGTTGGAAGGCCCGAGGTAATCCCCTCCCATTTCAGTGAAGAAATTGTAACACATTATCCTGTAATAAGTGGAATGATAGAGATAGAAAGGAAATTAGATTTGGATGAAACGAGCCCAGAACGGAATGTGCTGAAGATTAAACGAGAGGCATGACAGGCGAGTTGGCAAATAGAATTAGGAGCTTCACAACTGGCAAAAAGAACGAGAAATTTCGAGTTGGAATTCTGAATCATGTTAAGACAACAATGAGACTGTGGAGCACATCTGAGTTTTTCTAGGAATGTTGTGTAGAGACAGGCAGAGAGTGATGTCAGGAGGGGAGCAGAGAAGGCAGTAACAGTCAGGGAGCGAATACAACTTGGTTGCAATTGGAATCTGATGAGAAATCCAAACGTAGCGATTTTAGTAAGGGAAAGAAGCTCCCAGAAGTGAAAATGTTGCCATTGTTCATAAACGGCAGAGACAGCGGCTGTACTTCCCATGGGGAAGCCAGAATCTGGAAGGCTAAGAAATATATTGCTCATGTTACATGATGGAAAATGAGGGAACAGGAAATGAATTAAAGTCTTTGAATACGAAACCACAGGACAGAGGTTGGCTATGAGATATTTGCAGGCACTGCTCATACAGGTGGTGGGACTCCCACAATTATGAGATCTAATGGATCGAGATCGCTTGAAGTATGTGGTGGATAATCTGATGATAGATGATGCCGGGTTTGATCGAGTACAACAAAGGGTATGGCAGGCCCTCAGACTGTTACCCAGCTAGAATTGATAGCATGGGCGAGAGAGGGGGTCCTCTGGAAGACACTGAAGTACATAAGCCCGTTGGAAAACCAGATGAAAAGGTGCAAGCCTGAAACAAAAGAAGTTGTGGAAGGCAGTCAACTGTAAACCACAATGTTTCGAATTGCTGCTGTCGAGGCATTGCCTCTCAAGACAAATCTAAGTTTGCGGATGGAGTGGTTTTATCATCCATAGACCACCAGGAATGTAGCGGTTATGTAGTCCATTTGGGCGAGAGATGCTCGTTACACAAAATGGGTTTGGCTGAAATGCAGCAGGAGGTGCAAAGAAAGTTGACACTGCTGCCGCTTGTGGGTCTTAAAAGAAAGAAAGAGAGCATGGTCAGGCGATCTCACCTGTGACATTTGGGTTGATCAACGCTAATGCAATAAACACCATACCGGTGCAGGTACTCCATTGCCAGCGTGTAAGTGCGGGACAACCCCATGTCGATGATAACTGATATTGGAGGGAATTTCTCATAAGTACCACACGATCCGAAAATTATAATTAATCTACAGCCTGAACAGAACTGCGGTCTCCAAGGATAGAGACCAGGGGTGGGAGGTCAAAGTGTGCGGTGGGAGGTCAGATTCAGAAAGGATCTACTGTTGAAAGTATGGGAGAAGAGCTGTAGCTCGGGTGCTGGTTGTTGTGGTTCCGTTCGCCGATCTGGGAATTTGTGTTGCAGACCTTTTGTCCCCTGTCTAAATGACATCCTCAGTGCTTGGGGGCCTCCTGTGAAGCGCTTCTGTGATGTTTCCTCCGGCATTTGTAGTGATATCACGATAAATGCCGGAGCAAACATCACAGAAGGGCTTCACAGGAGGGTCCCAAGCACTGAGGATGTCACCTAGACAGGGACGAAACGTCTGCAACACAAATTCTCAGCTCGGCGAACAGAATCACAACAGGACCTGTCGTTGTGTGTTGTGGGTATTATCTATGTGTCCATTTTAGGAGGGATTGTTATATTGGCTCCAGCCTTCCTGGCCCCAGAGAAGGGTTTTGAGTCAGGACCGTACGTCTGTCCCGTCACGACTCCCAACAGTCTCGATGAGGCTTGAGAACCCGTTTGGCATTTGTGAGGGGTGCCCATAGAAAACGGTTGGGAAGGGGCAGTATAACATGGTGGCTGAGGAGGAACCTATTGCAAAGCTTAGTGTAGAAGGATGGTTGAGGCCCGCGATGATAAATATTGTGGCTACATAAATGTGCCTTTAACTGCGGGTGCCCTACACCTTATCATATGTGTTACATTTATTTAGACTGCGGTTGACTGGCTTTGCAGCTCCAGTAAGTATTCATATGGACATTGAAACAAGAGTATTGCCTTTATTCCTTTCTAAGCGGATGGCAATTAATTTTCTATATAGGGAGGCTCTGTTGAATTTAGAATTAGTTTTGGAATGTACTCAAAAGGGACATAATGTAGTGAGAGTAAGTTCTCAGTTGGTGTTGCAGGGATTCGAGACAAGTAATGTGAACTGGATATGAGATATAGGTTGTCATATTTATGCAACTTGGGAGAATTGGAGGAAAGATGCTTCAGATTTACTGCCTTTGCCTGAGCCACCCTAGTCTGAGCTGCATTGCAATAGTTACTTTTGACGAGAGGCATTGGGGGAGCGGTGCCACTGTGAAGTTGTCACACTGAAGCATTTACAGAGTGAAGCTATAGTGATAGGGAAGCAGGGAACAGCATTGCAGCAAAGAGAAAAATGATTTTCTGGAGAAATAATTAAGTGTGTTAGTTAATAACTGACATCAGCCCAACTATCTGGGACCCATGAAAAAGCATGTAGAAACGGTTAGTGACCAGCTGATGGTGACACAAGGGGTCTGGAAATCTAACGATGGTGACGATGTTCAAACTGTGGTTTGTATGGATATGATGGGGAATCCCAAGGACGTTGAGATGGTTTCCCAACGAAATATGCCAGGGCGAGTGGGAGGAGGTGACCACCCATTTGGATATTGGCTGGATGCATTGCCAGTTAGCTTATGGTCACTACAGTATACAGATGTGGGGAGAGTGATGTCAGCAGATACAGAGTTATTACGTTTGCAGCCGCGGGCGCATTTACCGAGGAAATCACAATATCATTTGAAGCCAGAGCCAGAGGAAGAAATAACAGCGACTATACAGGGACTCCGGGCAGCCTAGTTGCCTAGGGAGACATGCAGCCCATAAAATACCCTATTGATGCATGTTTTCAAAAGCGGATTAATCCAAATGGAGACGGGTACATGATTTGAGGGCGGTTCAAGGAGCTGGTGGAGAATTGGACATCAGTGGTTCTGAATCCGCGTAAACCACTGACTGAAATACCGCTGGAAGCAGATTGATTTTCAGTGACTGAGTTGTTTTCAGTCTTTAGTGCTCTGTTGCTGGAGGACTGTCCATATTTGTTTGCTTGTATGTATCGGATAAGGCAATCTCCTTGTAATCGAATGTCAAAATAGGATAGGGAAATAATGCGAAGGAAGGCTTGGAGAGAGAGAGAG
Source organism: Hemiscyllium ocellatum (assembly GCF_020745735.1). Taxonomy (NCBI): domain Eukaryota; kingdom Metazoa; phylum Chordata; class Chondrichthyes; order Orectolobiformes; family Hemiscylliidae; genus Hemiscyllium; species Hemiscyllium ocellatum. The sequence goes on from NW_026867575.1 coordinate 995,037, forward strand.
AGTGGGAGTGGTGGAGAGAGAGGGAGTTAGAAGAGGGCAGAGTGAGAAAATGAAGGGGAGAGTGAATGAAAATTGAGAGGGTGAGAGTGGGAAGGAGGGGAACGGTGAGAGATATTGGGAAGGGAGGGCTTAGAGAGATGGTGAAGTGATGGTGAAGAGCTGGTGTGAATTGACGGCAGCGGGAGACAGTGCGAAGGGGACGTAGAGAGTGGGAATGGAGGGGTGATAGAGAAATTGGAATGTATCGGGGTAGAGAGAATTGAAAGGGAGGGGAGGAAGAGTCAAAATGGGAAGGGAGGGCGAAGAGACGTAAATGAGGAGTGGAGAGAATTTGAAGATGGTGAGATAGATGGAGTTGGAAGGAATCATGAGAAGGATTGTGTGGTATGGTCGAGGGGAGAGAGTTCGAAGGATGCGGGACGGTGAGATTAGGTGGGAAAGAGTTCGTGTGAAGTGGAGAGAGAGCGTGAGAAGGGTTGAGAGAGGTGAAGATTGGTCAGGGATGTAGAGAGACAGATAGAGAAAACGGTGAGATAGAGAGAGAGCGTTGGAATGGAGGAATGTATGGAAGTGATTGTGGCAGTAATGTATTTAATATAGTATTGCATTGTATGCCAGGGATCATGTTGCAGACCTCCAGTAACAAATATTGGTAGTGCATTGTGAGATGTCAGTACAGACACTGGTGGTTGACCTAATGCTGCTGTACTACGATAGATTAAGTGTGATGGAAGAGTCCAGTGTGGCAGATGATGATTAGTTTAGAAAGCCAAAGCAAGCCAGTGTGAGAGAGGATTTTTGGTTAACAACTATAATTAAGATGTGCGTGACTAAAAGGAATAAAAGGGAGATTCTGAAGTAGACAACTGAATCATGAGCATTATAATACAGAGTGAGCTATACCTTTCTTAGCATTATATTACGGAGTGAGCTATACTTTTCTTGCTGCTTTAAGATGAATTTACTGATCTTTGTAATAGAACTAAGTCTTTTATATGAACATTAATACCTAACTGTCTTAAAGGCTGCCCCCCCCCCCTTAAAATGTGCAACTGCTAGTATTTTTGTAAGAAAAACAAGTTAAATGGTGCCAGTGCTGACCTTGTGTTAACAGAATGGAGAAACAAATCCAGACATCTGCTGATGTATTGTGAAACCACAGGACAAGAATAAAATGTGAGATGTCTGTTGACCTGCTTTGAACCTGCTGCAGAACCACACAGCAGAAGAACGACCCTGTGTTTTTTTTTCTATGTGGTCAGAACTTGAGACAATGAGAGCATAACGGAAAATTACTGCTAGTTTAGAATGTGAACCCCGTGACTCTTTGGAGTCAAAGAGGGGAGGGACTTGTGCTGTATATAACGAGAGACTTTGTAATGCTCGGCGCGCCTTTTTCTTGGAAGGTTGCCCAACTCTGCAGACTTGCTAATAAAATTTTGTTTTCCTGAATTTGTCTAAAGCGATTATTAAGAAGCGATTTTCGTTTCTAACAAACTTGGGGGCTCGTCCGGGATCAACACTCCGGCTGCGGGGGTCCGAGGAAGGACGTTGGAGAAGGTGCACCCTGCTGAGTTCGGCAGTCTCTGATTCCTTGCTCGTCGCCCCGCGCGGCTTGAGCGAGTGATATCCGGATGGCTCAGGAAAACAAAGGGGAGACTTGAGTGGCCACTTGAGCAGGGACCAGTAATCGATCGAGTAATTTCGGTGCACCGAAGCCAGGTAAGGAGAGACTTTGTCTCTGGGATGTTTTAAACAGGTTGAGTCTTTTCGTGACACGTGGACCTACGGGGTACTTGTACCGCACTTAATTGACGTCGTAGGACATGACACGTGGACCTACGGGGTACTTGTACCGCACTTAATTGACGTCGTAGGACACGGAGAACAAAAAGAATCAGGGTACCTGTAATCCGCGACCTGGTCGATCGGGGTAAGGGTCCGGGACGTGGACCTACGGGGTAGAAATACCGCACTTAATTGACGACGTAGGACACGGGGAACAATAGAGATAGTGAAAGGATTTTTTTATCTACCGGTGATTAGAAGATTTTGTATTGATTCAGGTCTTTAATAATGGGAAATGAGGACTCAAAGGGAACTAGTGAAAGAGGAAGTCAGGTTAAAGAGAATGAGAAGTAACTCGGGGTACCGGACGATAGTCCGTTAGGGAGAATGTTAAATAATTGGGACAAGGGTAGACGAAAAGGTAAGTCGAGGAAGAAAATGGTAAAATATTGTGAAATGTGGTCTAAACATCCCATACAGGGAAACTCGGTTTGGTGGCCCAAATAAGGCACCGATGAAGACTGGGTCCGACAAGCTTTAATCCTATATGTAAATTCAAAATCTAATGTCACTCGGGAAGAGAGAGCGATTATGCCCTTTGTTGGATGCCAGTCACGAATTCCTGTAAAATGAAGGTTAATGATGAAGATTCAAAAGAACAAAAAAAGGGAACCCTTAGATCACCTTCCACCCCCCTATATGCCCCCATCGGCGCCACCGGTGAATCCCTCAGGTCCAGTTGAATCTCCAGACCCACATGCACTACCACCTGATAGTCCAGGGGGTGAGGCCTCAGGGGAGGAAACCCCTGATGATGAAAGACCCAAGGATAAAGAACAACCGGAAGGGAGTTCAAGGCTAAAATTACGGTCTGGGAAAAAGATAGAAAAGCCTGCGCAAGTCTACCCGCTGAGGGAAGTACCCATGGGGGGCGCGGCAGGAGGAACAGGATATGTGAATGTCCCTCTAACGAGTACTGAAGTGCGGAATTATAAGCGGGAGATGAAAAATTTACTGGAAGACCCCATGGGTTTGGCTGAACAATTGGATCAATTCCTCGGACCCAATATTTATACTTGGGAGGAATTTCACTCTATAATGAGAACCCTATTCTCCAGTCAGGAGCGACAAATGATAAGACAAGCTGCCTTTACAGTCTATCAAACAGAACAGGGCTCACAAGAACAAGAAGGCATTGAGCAGAAACTTCCCCTTAACAACCCTAATTGGGATAAACAAACAGAAGATGGAAGACGAAAAATGTGGGAAATGCGGAGATTCTGGATCCAGGGAATAAAACAAGCGGTCCCAAAGGGACACAATTTTGCTAAAGCGTTCGGGAACCCCCAGAACCCAGAAGAAACACCTACAGACTTCTTAGAAAGAATTAAGAAAAATGCACAACAGTATGCTGGGATAGATCCGGAGACAGAAATGGGGCGGGCACTTATACGATTGGAATTTGTATCAAAGGCCTGGCCAGATATTAGAAAGAAATTAGAGAAGATGGAAGATTGGAATAGTAAACCCCTAGATGAATTACTCCGAGAAGCACAGAAAGTGTTTGTGAGGAGAGACGATGAAAAACAAAGGAAAGCGACAAGGATTATGATACAAACAGTGCAACAAGTGACCTCACGAGAAAGGGAGATGGGAAGTGAATGGCGGGGACAAAGGAAAGAGGACTTGTGGAATGATAAGAAGAAGAGGGAGCCTTGGCAGGAACAGAAAAGAAGTGTCAGAAACGGGGGTCGTGACAAGGAGCCCAGATGTTTTTACTGTAACAAAGAGGGACATTACAAACGAGAATGCCCCCGTTATAGACGGGAGGTGCGCTCATATGCGTTAATGGAGGAGGAATAGGGAGGTCGGGGGTTCCTACCCTTGGGGCAAAAGGATTATCGACAGGAACCCCGGCCAATTTAAAAATAGGGCCCCAAGGGTCGGAAATCACGTTTATGGTGGATTCGGGAGCTGAGCGAACAAGTATAATGCAAACGCCTCCTGCCGTCCGGACAGGAGAGACAACCATGGGGGTAATTGGAGTTGGAGGAAAAACACTTCAAGTGCCCGTGGTGAAGGACGTGGAAATTGGATATCAAAATATTATAATTAAACATGACCTCCTCTTACTGCCATCGGCGGGATTTAATTTATTGGGAAGAGACTTGCAGATTAAATTGGGGTTAGGAATAATACCTGTCAATGGGGAGATGGTGGTAAAAATGTTTGCCCTAACAAAGGAAGATGATCAGAGGATCACCCCCGGGGTATGGTACCGGGAAGGAAACCGAGGTGGACTAAACATCAAACCCCTCCAAGTCAATATGTTACCAGAAAAAGGACCTGTACGGAGGAAGCAATATCCGATCGCCCGGGAAGGACGAGAGGGACTGCAACCTGTAATAGAGGGGTTGATTACAGACGGACTATTGGAGGAATGCATGTCCCCCTTCAATACTCCGATACTACCTGTGAAGAAGCCAGATGAGACGTTCAGACTAGTGCAAGACCTAAGGGGTCTGAATGAGGTAGTCCAGACTAGATACCCGGTGGTACCCAATCCATACACGTTAATGAGTAAGATTCCCCCGGAACATGAATGGTTCAGTGTAATAGACCTCACGGATGCTTTCTGGAGCTGCCCCCTTGATGAAGACTGTCGTAATCTTTTCGCATTCGAGTGGGAAAATCCCTTCACCGGGCGAAAGCGACAGTTAAGATGGACAGTTCTGCCACAAGGATTTACGGAATCACCCAATCTATTTGGACAAATACTGGAACAAGTACTCGAGAAATTCCACTGTAGTGCAAACAATCAGTTGCTCCAATATGTTGATGATCTTTTGCTCTCTGGACCAGACAGATATGAAGTGCGAATGGACACGATTAACCTGCTTAATTTTCTGGGGGAACAGGGCCTGCGGGTTTCCAAGTCAAAGCTCCAATTTGTAGAGCAAGAAGTGAGGTATCTGGGACACCTAGTCAGTAAAGGACATCGCCGTATTACCCCCGAGAGAATATCTGGGATCACGAATCTGCCCATGCCTAGGACTAAGAGGGAAATCAGACAGTTCCTAGGGTTGGTGGGCTACTGCCGGATATGGATTGAAGACTACACTACCCTTGTAAAGTTTTTGTACGCCAAACTGGGAGAAGATAGAGAAAGGGTGAGATGGACAGAGGAGGAAGAACAGCGTTTTCAAGAAATCAAAAATAAATTGGTTCGAGCCCCAGTGTTGGCGTTACCCACTCTGACAGAACCGTTCCAATTGTACGTCAACAGCACGGATGGCACAGCCCAGGGGGTCCTCACACAGATACGGGCGGGGAAACGCCAGCCAGTGGCGTTCTTGTCAAGATTGCTGGATCCCGTCTCATGTGGTTGGCCGACCTGTATCCAGGCTGTGGCTGCCACCGCCCTGCTGGTTGAAGAGGCCCGGAAACTCACCTTTGGAGGACGGATTATGGTCTACTCCCCACACTCCGTCAGTACTATATTGGCTCAAAAGGCACACCGCTGGCTGACAGACTCTCGCATTCTAAAATACGAGACTATCCTAATGAACGGAGACGATCTCAAATTCACCAAAGACCTCAGCTGTAACCCTGCCCAATTCCTATATGGGAGTCCAACGGACGATCAGCATGAGCACGACTGTGTGGAACTAGTGGAATTGCAGACTAAGAGTCGCGAGGACCTGCAGGAAGCCCCTCTGGAGGATGGACAAAAATTGTATATTGATGGTTCTTATCGCTGCATAAATGGGACGCGATATAGCGGGTATGCTATTGTGGACGGAACTACAAGGGAGACGGTTGAGTCCGGGCGGCTGCCCGGGAAATGGTCTGCACAATCCTGTGAACTGTACGCCCTCCAGAGGGCCCTGAAGTTATTGGAAGGAAGGACTGGAACTATATACACTGATTCCAAATATGCTTATGGAATCGTCCACACATTTGGGAAAATCTGGAAGGAACGAGGACTAATAACCTCCCGAGGGAAAGAACTGGCCCACGAGCAAATGATCAGCCTAGTCTTAGAAACCCTCGCCTTACCGACAGAATTGGCCGTGGTGCATGTCCCTGGTCATCAGAAATGGACGACACCGGAGGCAATGGGAAACCGACTGGCAGATGAGGAAGCCTAGCGGGCAGCGGTTGACAAACCCATCCGACTATTGACATTGATTCCCCTAAGAGAAGGGCTTGGCAAACAGCCAATCTTCACCCAGAATGAGATTGATAAAATGGGCCAGTTGGGTGCACAACTTGAGGCTGATGGGAGGTGGATAGTTCCTGATGGGAGACAAGTACTGAACAAACAGATTACTCGGGGTATTCTTCACCAGTTACACCATCAGACCCATTGGGGGGTGCAGGCCATGTGTGATACGGTCCTCAGGGATTATGTCAGCAAGGGAATACACACCTTGGCACAACAAGAGGTCGTGGGATGCCCCACCTGCCAGCGTGTTAATAAGAAAGTTATGCGCTCCCCCCACCACGGGTGGTCAACCCCTCGCAATAAGGCCATTTCAAAGGATTCAGGTTGACTTCCCAATACAACCTCAGGTACAACGCCTAAAGCATCTATTAGTTGTCGTTGACCACTTCACTCATTGGGTGGAGGCTTTCCCGTCTGCCAAAGCAGATGCACCAACAGTTGCTAAACTGTTACTAGAGAATATAATCCCGAGATATGGCATCATGGAATCTATTGATTCGGATTGTGGCACCCACTTTGCCTCAAAACTACATCGCCTGATCTGCACAGCCCTGAAAATTCAATGGAAGTTCCATTCCCCTTGGCACCCCCAGAGTTCAGGCCGAGTGGAGAGAATGAATGGCACCCTGAAGACACAACTTACCAAGCTAACGCTGGAAACCAAACTACCGTGGCCGAAGTGCCTTCCCATAGCCCTCTTAAGAATACGTACTGCTCCCCGTAAAGACATAGGGGTATCCCCTTATGAAATGCTATTTGGTCTGCCTTATTGGAGTATGGTCGACGGGTGCCCTACCTTGCAGGCAGGTGATTTGACTGTCAAGAACTATTTACTGGCTTTATCCCGATCTCTTGCAGAACTCCAGAAAAAGGGGCTCCTAGTGCAGACTCCGCCGCTCGATGTTCTCCTCCACAAGGTTGAGCCTGGTGACTGGGTGCTCGTTAAGTCTTGTAAATCTGACAAACTCCAGCCACAGTGGGAGGGCCCTTTCCAGGTCTTGCTGACTACCGAGGCAGCAGTACGAACAAAAGAAAAAGGGTGGACTCACGCATCAAGGATAAAGGGTCCTCTTCCGCCAGAAGGAGAGGACACTTGGACGTGCGAACTGGGCGAAAATCCATTGGTGGTGAAGTTAAAGAGACATCAAAAATGAACTCTGTTAGGACTCCTTTCCTATACACTGTATTATTATTTGCCTTCCTTTTCATAAGGGAATTGACTGGTGATTGCGATGAGTGTCGTTCGGCGCACCCAGGATTTTTGGTAATTAGGGTGGGGGCGCCGGGGGCCTTTTTATCCTACTCTCCTGCTATAGGGTTTCCCAATTGCTATAATGTACTCTCCCGTGAGGAATGCTGGGACAGGGGGAAACTTTAGTATCGGATGCTAAATATGGGCTATGTCGGATTAGCTGACGCGAGCGTCCATAATTGCCCCTTTACGGGTTACGAATGGGTGTGCATTGAAAAGGATACTTTCCCACAATATATTGATTATTCGCCGTACGAGGGGGCCAGGCCGTGTGACAAATGCCGCCAGGAGGTGCGGTGGGGAGATGATGTCCTTCCGGGGGCTTTTGTATCTCACAATCCTCCTGACGACCGTTGTTACAACCATAACGAAATGACAGAATGTTGGGAGTATGGGGAACAGTACTACCAGGTGTACAACCTAGGCTACCACGGGGATGGAATTGTTGGTTGCCCCCTCTTTGAGCAGTGGCTGTGCATCAGCTTCAATGGGGCTGCGGGAGATCATATTGAAAGGGTCAAAGAGGTCTATCCCGAACAGGCTCCGAACAACGCGCACCTCCATGCCAAAATAGCCGCCTCAGCCAAAGTTTCGTCACTATATGAGGAAATTGAGGGACAGATTATCCTCCCTGATGTTGCGCAGAACCTTTTTATTGACTTTACGTCCCGAATAGCCAAAATTTTAAATGTAACAAACTGTTGGGTTTGCGGAGGTCCACACATGACCGAACAGTGGCCATGGAAGGGGGAAAGTTTGGATGTGCGAGAAATTCTGGAATATAATTGGACATATTCCCGAAACAGACAGATGCAAGTCTGGAAATTGCAAAATACTCCAGAGGGTCATTTTTGTATTGACAAGGAGGGGCCGCAATGGGTTGGAAACAGTCCCTGTCAAATGGTCTTGAATCTCACCGCAAACACGTGGTGGCCACGGAGTCTTGATTGGTACCTCACCAAACGGGAAGATCTTAACTGTGAACGCCTAAATGACATTTCTAAGTCTTGGAATTGTAGTGGTTCCGGCCCATATACAGGTATTCCTGGCGTCAAGGAGGCGTGGGATGGTGTGGCACAACCTGGGGAAGGTGGTCCAGCTCCTGATGGTCTGTTTTGGATATGTGGGGACCTTGCTTATTCTAGATTGCCCAGGGAATGGGGAGGCTTATGCTTCCTCGGTATTGTCAGACCGGAGTTCTTCCTCCTTTCACGGGAACAAGGGGCTGATCTGGGGGTAAAATTGTTTGACTCCTTAAGAAGGAAGCCTAGAAGTGTTAACCCGTGGAATGTCCACAAGTATGAAGATGTTCACTTGGGAACAAGGGGAGCGGATTGGCCACCGTCCCGGATTATTGAGTATTATGGGCCAGCAACCTGGGCTCAGGATGGGTCATGGGGATACCGCACTCCCGTTTACATACTAAATCGGATCATACGATTGCAGGCAGTGGTGGAAATTATCACCAATAAAACCGCCCTTGCATTGGAACTGTTGGCCAGGCAACAGTCGCAGATGAGAGCAGCGATATATCAAAATCGCCTGGCTCTGGACTACTTGCTGGCCTCAGAAGGGGGGGTGTGCGGAAAGTTTAACACAACAAACTGTTGTCTGGAGATAGATGATAATAGGGAGGCAGTTATAGCGATTGCTCGAGACATCCGTAAACTGGCTCATGTCCCTGTACAGACCTGGCGACCCATTGGTGACGTCAGTTGGTGGAATAAGCTGTTTGGTGGAGGCTGGTGGCACACGGTCCTGATGATGATAGCGGGTGTTCTGACGCTGCTCCTCATTGTACCATGCCTGGTCCTCTGTGTCAAGTTTTTGATCCAACGAAATATTGCCCAAATGCAAGCCATTGCAATTCCCCAACATGGGACTCAGGAGCTTAAGGTTCCGCTGTTACGGAAGCAGAAGGAATTCCCCGGACCATGATTAATTCTGTCCTTATGATACACATGCACATCTTAAAAAGAAAAAGGGTGGAATTGTGAGAGAGGATTTTTGGTTAACAACTATAATTAAGATGTGCATGACTAAAAGGAATAAAAGGGAGATTCTGAAGTAGACAACTGAATCATGAGCATTATAATACAGAGTGAGCTATACCTTTCTTAGCATTATATTACGGAGTGAGCTATACTTTTCTTGCTGCTTTAAGATGAATTTACTGATCTTTGTAATAGAACTAAGTCTTTTATATGAACATTAATACCTAACTGTCTTAAAGGCTGCCCCCCCCCCCCTTAAAATGTGCAACTGCTAGTATTTTTGTAAGAAAAACAAGTTAAATGGTGCCAGTTCTGACCTTGTGTTAACAGAATGGAGAAACAAATCCAGACATCTGCTGATGTATTGTGAAACCACAGGACAAGAATAAAATGTGAGATGTCTGTTGACCTGCTTTGAACCTGCTGCAGAACCACAGAGCAGAAGAACGACCCTGTGTTTTTTTTTCTATGTGGTCAGAACTTGAGACAATGAGAGCATAACGGAAAATTACTGCTAGTTTAGAATGTGAACCCCGTGACTCTTTGGAGTCAAAGAGGGGAGGGACTTGTGCTGTATATAACGAGAGACTTTGTAATGCTCGGCGCGCCTTTTTCTTGGAAGGTTGCCCAACTCTGCAGACTTGCTAATAAAATTTTGTTTTCCTGAATTTGTCTAGAGCGATTATTAAGAAGCGATTTTCGTTTCTAACACCAGCATGATTGTTTATGCTAATGTCATCCGATAAACGCGGGGCCAACTGGAGAAGAACAAAGAAACTGTCGGCATTCAGAGCAGACATTCTCTTGGCTGCCACAGCTTTGATTTTGCAAGATTAAAGTTTAGTTTCATGAAGTAATTTCTGTGTCTCCTGGCATTTTTTAAAAAAATATAGAGCATGGAGTGATTCTTCCAAAACACTGCCTCCCATTCGACTCTCTCTGCCCCCACTTCCCAATCTGACACCACTCCCTTGCCACTCTCTCGCCATGCCATTCCAATTTATTTCTCGCAAAATCCTTTCTCACTGACTTTCACTGCACCCTTCCCACAGTCTCTCTTCCTCTCTTTCTACATACTGCCTCTTCCCCTCCCTTTCTGAACACTTTCTCCGTCCCTTCCTTCCACCTTCTCTTTCCCCCTGCCTTCTGAAACTCTCCCCAATTTCATACAATATCCCTCCTTTCCATTTCTCACTCTCCCACCTCTCCTTCTACTCTAAGGACAGGAGCAGAAAGGGTCTGGACTGGACACGCGACCTCAGAGATGTCCCCCAACCCGTCCCCAGCTACACAATCAGTACAAAGTTCTCCTTCCACAAACGCATCATTGACAGCCGTGGAGGCATCAACAACACCACAAGCCTCATTCACAGATTTTTCAAGGCGTCACAAAGTAGTAACAGCCCCCAACATGCCCATCCAACCGCCGCAGCCTCGCCTCAGCCCTCATATACCTCAACCGTGAAGTCTGTCTGAGCCTGTTGGAGCACTATGGCAGAGTAACTAATGTGGCATCACCCGGATGGGCACATCATTTGAATGGCAGGAGGAGAGATCTTGGTTCCTGTAAGGTGACCCCCCTCTCCTAGGCTCGTACCATTTCCTTCAGGAAACCCGGACAGGCACCTGACGTCCAGGTCCAGTCGGCCCCTTCCATTTACCAGACACTGACTCCACACCTTCCCACATTTATCATCCTCTCTGTTCTTACTGAAACATATAAAAACTGGAACCTTCGCAACCATTCTTGTACCTGCTCTAATCATGTCTCAGAATTGGCCATAAAATCAAAGTCCCAGGTCCCAACCGATGCTGCTGGTTCGTCCACTTTAGTCCAGATGGTCCCGGGGTTGATGTAGACACACTTCCAACCATCTCCCTGCGTGCCAGTGAACCTTTGCAAACTCGAAAAAACATTTCTGAACGCATTACTCTCAACTTCCTGGATACTGGAACTCCCACGACCTGCTGAATTACGTTTAAGTTATTAACACTCACGGATACATTCAGATTCCACTTGTGATACAATTGCTTCAGTTGTCAGTCAGTTAACTTCTCAGAAATAAAATATGCATGCTCTCTTCCATTTGTTCCCGTCTGTCTCTGATAATCCTATTTCAACTTTCTTTTCTGTACTCTTTGATTTCTCCTCCTGTTTCAACTGGTGACTTTGTCATCACTTCAACACCCAGTCAGGAAAAATCCCAGGATATTCTTCCTGTCATACCACAGGTGCCTCCTTTTCCACTGACATTTTTAAACACAGTAGGCAGCACTTGAACCAATGGCCCAGATATAACATTATCAAGTAGTTGCATTCCTTGAGCAGAGATTACTTTTCCAGTATTCCATTCATCTCTTCACTTTTCACTGGAAATTCTAAGGTCATTCTACATAGTAGTTCACATCTTATCTTACGATTGGTTCCATGTACCAGCACTTTTTCTGGATATATTCTTTACATACCTCCTCATATCACAATATCAAAGGTTGTCATGATCCCGCATCTCTTAATACTGTCAGCTCTTCACAAGCTGCTTCTGTCCTAAATGACTAAAACTTACCTTTGAAGTAAATTGTTTTACCAGATCTGGCACGTAATGCTCAAACAACCGCTGATCAGATTTTGCATCGAGCTCAGAGGTTTAGCATCCACTACGATTTCCATTACCACGCAAACAAAATTCACCAACTTCAACTATTTTCCCAGTTTGTCATCTGACCCAACAACACATCGCCGTCTCTATTCAAGTGCAACAACGGAGACATTTAACACCTCTTTCCCCTTCAAGTGTGTCTTTCTCACCCTCTGGTAAGCTATCTTTATGTTGTCCACCGAGATTCAAAATTCAGTTACCACGTGAGTATCTCTGGTTTCCCCAATTCCGATCGTTCCCGGACTGAAATTGACTCTGAGACAAATGAATCAACTCGTAAACATCAGCCATTTCAGCTGCTAAGATTGCTGTTTTAAGTCTCTGCTCTTCCAGGAGTTCTCGCTGCGTCAGGGGGCGAATTTCAGAAATCCTCTCTCGTTTTACGCCGAAGTTCATGTTCCAGACTCTGCCTTTCTCTTCTTCCCTTTTTTCTGTCTCAGTTGATTTTGTTCTGCTAAAGCGAATCTGACCTTTTTGTGTTTTGTGAGGGCGATTCTTGTGTATTTTTTTCTCCTTTCTCTCAACTATTTCAATTGTAAGTAAAGCTGTTTCATTTATTTTTCTCTTACTTTTTTCTTTTACCTCTAATTCAAACTGCTCATTTTAACGGTATCTTAGCCATTTCAAAATGTTTTGATGACGTTTCTTGCACATTTATTTGCTGAGCTACTACTGCAATTATTTCTTCTTTTCACACGGATGAAGCTAACTCCAACTCCACCTTCCAGCAGTTATGCATTGTTCACGTTTTGTGACGCCCGCAACGTCACTTCTGTCACCCCAGAAGCTCTTTGTGATTGAAAGCTCCGTTAATACATCAAACAATGTTTGGACGAACAAAATACGGCATCCACAAACAAAAGACATAATATTTACCATTGTTTGCATTTAAGTCCAACAATCTAATCCCATATTGGAAACGTCAACAAATCCTTCACAGAGCACTCAGTTCCTCATCACCCAGTCAGACTCCTAAAAAGAAGATAGTCCGAGAAGCCAACTTCCTTCTTTCTTTTGTAAATCTGACGGAGAGTGGACAATTCAGGAATGATGCATCTGTTCAAACCACTCAACTTTACACAAAAGGCAGTTGAATTTATCACTATGAATGAAATACAATCAAAAGAAAATACCACTTCGAAGTATTTATTTGAAAAGCGAACAAGTGTATCACAACTAAATGAAGCTTTTCCAATCCCGGCAGCGTCCCATGAACGCATCCCTTAACAAACGTAAAATTCAAACACCATGTCTGAAAAGCAGGAAAGGTTTCATTGTGAAATGTCAGGCGAGGATTCTGTTGAAACATGGAACCTGTTTTACACCGTCGATGCTTCTCTAGGCCCCAATTATTTTTGACTGTTTGCTGCTAAGTTAATCGGACTGGGGGGAAATAAACCTGATTTAGGAGGCCTGGGAATTCCTCTGCCATTGTTTGAACGTAACCAATCCACACCTATTGGCACGTCTGACACCGACATTTTTTACAAACCGACCGACTCCAACAGCTACCTGGATTACACATCTTCCTACCCTACCTCCTACAAAAATTCCATCCCGTATTCCCAATTCCTCCGCTTCTGCCTTATCTGCGCCCAGGAGGACCAGTTCCACCACAGAACACACCAAGTGGCCTCGTTCTTTGGAGACTGCAATTTCCCTTCCCATATGGTTGAAGATGCCCTCTAATGCATTTTGTCCACATCCCGCACTTCCGTTCTCAGACGCTACTCCTCCAACAGTAACAAGGACAGAATGCCCCTGGTGCTCACCTTCCATCCTACCAACCTTCGCAAAAACCACATCATCCGCTGACACTTCAACCATCTCTGGAACCCACCACCAGGGATATATTTACCACCCAACTCTTTCCGCCTTTCACAAAACCGTTCCCTCTGTGACTACCTGGACAGGTCCACGCCCCCTACTACACACCCTCACATCCTGACACTTTCCCCTGCAGGAATTGCAAAACCTGCGCCTACACCTCCTCAAACACCTCCATCCAAGGGCCTAAAGCATCCTTCCACATTCATCGAAGTTTTACCTGCTCATCCACCAATGTCATTTATTGTATCCGTTGCTCCAGATGCGGTCTCCCTACATTGGGGAGACTGGACGCCTACTAGCAGAGCGCTTTAGGAAACATCTCTGGGATTCCCACACCAATCAACCACACTGCCCTGTGGCCCAACATTTCGACACCCCGTCCCACTCTGCCGAAGACATGGAGGTCCTGGGCCTCCTTCACCGCTGCTCCCTCACCACCAGACGCCTGGAGGAAGAATGCCTCATCTTCCGCTTTGGAGCATTTCAACCCCAGGTTATCAATGTGGACTTCAACAGTTTCCTCATTCCCCTTCCCCTACCTCACCCCAGTTCCAAACTTCCAGTTCAGCACTGTCCCCATGTCTTGTCCTACCTGCCTATCTTCGTTTCAAAGTATTCACTCCACCTTGCCCCCGACCTATCACCTTCATCCTCTCCCCACTTCACCTATTGTACACTCTGCTACTTTCTACCCACTACCACCCTCCTCTCATTTAAGTCTCCACTCTTCAGGCTCCGTGTCTGTCCTCCTGATAAAGAGCTTTTGCCTGAAACGTGGCTTTTACTGCTTCTCGGATGCTGCCTGAACTGCTGTGATTTTCCAGCACCACGCTTATTTAGAATCTGGTTTCTAACATCTGCAGTCATTGTTTTTGCATTTAAAGAACAAATGAACTTGGAAAATGGGCAGCGTCTTCACAGTTGTCAGCCAAAAGTCAGCATAACGACACTTTCTCGTCCGTGGTGGTTCCATTCAACCTGCCTACTCAGCTGCTACATGGTGTCAAGTAACAGAATTGCTAATGTGTATGTCAGCTAATGTTTGTATCCTCAGCAGTGTGCAATATGTGTAATAAAATCACTCCAGTCATGCAATAGGTATGGTGGCAGATAACTAATATGTCGACTGTCAGCATTATGCAAAATATGTGTTGTCTGCGGTAATACGATGCATTTTGTGGTAGAACTGCTTTTTGTATGTTTAACATTGTGAAAACAGGGTAATGTGCACAGGCAGACTATGGCGAATGTGGGAGACTGATACGTGAACATTCAGTTGTGGAACCTGTGTATTTATCCATGAGCGCACCATGAAATACTGGATCATTACCAGTCTTTGCAGGAAAACAATGCAGCCTGTGGTGAGCTCAGAAAGAGGGATTATAGCCTTTGTACCGGCGAACTCCATGTTCGAGGCGAATATTTCACAAACTGATCAACTAGCTAGAATAATCAGTGATTAGTACCACCACTAACCCCCCAGCCCCACTTCACCGAACATAAAATATAGAACGTTGTACATAGAAGATTGAACATTTAACACTGTCGAGGCCCTTTAGCTGTGGATGTTGCGTGACCTGTGAAACCAATCAAAAGCCCATCTAGCCTACACTATTCCAATATAATTCATATGTTTATCTATTTACCATTTAAGTGCACTTACTATTGGCGGATCCACTACTGTTGCAAGCAGGTCATTCCACGCCCTTACTACTCTCTCAATAACAACACTACCTGTGGCATCTGAACAATATCTATCAGACCTCAATTTAAATCTGTGTTGCCTCGTCCAAGCCATCACATTCAAAGAAAAAAACGCTTTCAATGTCCACTGTATAGAATCCCTGAACATCTTGTGGGTCTCTATGACGTCGCCTCTTATCATTTTTTTTTAGTCTCTGACGAAAAGGGTCTCATGTCTCTCAGCGTTTCCTCATAAGACTTTCCCTTAATACTCAGTAACATACTGGTAAATCTCTTCTGCACAACTTTCCCATGTTTCTACATCCTTCCAACAATGCAGGTGCCCCTGAGTTTTGTACAACTGCACCAGGACATCATGGCTCAGAAACTCAAACGTTCTACGAAAATAAAATCTTAAGACACTGTACGCCTTATTTAACAACCTTATCAACCTGAGTAAAAGTCAGGACTGCAGATGCTGGAGATCATAGTCGAAAGGTGTGGTGGTGGAAAAGCACAGCTGGTCAGGCAACATCCGAGATGCAATAAGAGTCGACGTTTAGGGCGTAAGTCCTGTATCTGCAGCCTTATTCCTAATGAAAGCCTTCTCCCATTAAGGCAAATTATCCTGTTCCTCAAAAGCTGCCGAACTGCTTGTGACCTTTCAGAACCACACTTATGAACCTGGGTGGCAACTTTCAGAAATCTATTTGCACAGATATCGAGACGTCTCTGGTCATCCACACTACCCAGGGTATTACCATTAGCCCAGTACGCTCCATTCCTGTTTCTCGTTCCTAAATTTTCCACATTCAACACCTCTCAGCCTAGCTTTCCAACTTTCTCTGTCCCTCTATCACCTTCAACGTCGTTCCACACTGTCCGCAACTCTATCTAGTCTATGGCTATCGTCAAGTTTACTAACTCATCCTGCTTCCCCTGATCCAGGCCATCCACAAAACCAGCAGTCTTCTTAAAGCAGATACTTGCGGCATACCAGCACGAAATGAACTCAAGTATTCTGGAAACATGAGAAGTGAAGTCTCAGGAAGGAGCAAATGAGAGAGCTAAGAAGAGCCAGGAGTGGAGATGAGATGTTTTGTTTTATCATCGAGGCAATTTCTGATGCAAACCGCAAAACCACATTTAACCCCATGCCTCTGTAATTTCTACAATAGCCTCCTATGGAAAACCTTATCAAACGCTTTACTGATTTCCACATGTACCACGTTAACGGTTTTAGTCTCGTCCATCAGTTTCGTCACCTTCTGAAAGTTCTCAATAAGGTTTGTGAGACACAACCTACCCTTCTCAAAACCGTATTGACTATCCCTATTCATATTATTACTTTGTAGATTATTGTAATTCCCATTTCATACAATCGGATCACATCTTTTTCCTGAAGAGAAGTAAGATTTGCTGGCCCATAATTACCAGTGTCTAAATGCCTTCTTGATCAAGGGAACAACATTTGATATCCTGCAGACTTCTGGTAGTATTCGCAGAGACAATGACGACATGGAGATCAAAGCTAAATGTTAAGAAGTCTCCTCACTAGCTTCCCAATAAATCTTTAGACAAATGTCATTTGACCCTGTTGACTTACCAATGTTTTCACTTTCGAGAATTGCTAACACCGCCTCTTGAAGAAGCTTAATCCCATCTCTTCCCGCCGAAAACGTTGTCTTATTCCTGTGTGAATAATGACGGAAAGTATTCACTTAGCTCCTCTCCAATCTGTTCGGACTCCACGCAATACTTTCCTCTACTTTCTTTAATAGTCCTTAATCCTACCTTGTCACTCTTTTGTTACTGACATATCAATAGAAAGCTTTCGGGTTTTCACTGATCCTCCTTGCCAAAAGAGTTCTCATCTGCCCTCTTAGTTTTTCTCAGCTCTCTTTTTCGATCATTTCGGGCTAACATGTAACCAATACGCCTTTACTGAGCTTTCTCATCTTTGTGTGAGTTTCATTGTTACACTTGGCAAGGGATTCCAATTCTCCTATCAACCACGGCTTCATCACTCGACGACTTCTTCTGAGCCTGACAGCTATATACTTATCATGGAGACGCGGTTGCTTGAGTGTGTATCTCCTGCAGTGTCCTTTCACATGCTATACCTCCGTTTTCTCGCCTCATCGCATCAGAATTGATTTTTCCACAGCGAAATTTCTTGCCCTGAAGTATATATTTTTTCCTTCCCATTGGTAAACTAAATGTGCACATCTACCTTCAAATCTAACAAACGGTCTGTTTTACTGTCCATTACCAAGTGCAATTGGGTTCGTTGCTTGTTGGCCGATATACAAACTGTACAATTAAGCATTTCTGCATAATTTCAAAAAAGCTGACCCATCGAAGTTATTCCAAATAAAGCGTTCCCAATCAATATTTGGAAAGCTTAAATTCCCCCTTGACAACAACTTTGAACTTTCTCTCCTATCCAGAATCCTCTTTGCAATCCTTTCTACCTCATCTGTAGAACTATTTGAAGGCCGATATCAATCTCCCAAGAGTGTAAAATTTCCGATCCTGTTTTTTAAACAAAATCAGCCATACTACCTCTGGAGACGAATCCTCATCAAACGTCTTTTCTGCCTCTGTAATGCTGTCCTTGACGAAAAATGGCACGCCTTCCCTGATCTACTGAAACATATAAACACTGAAACCTGTGGCCATTCTTACCCCTTCTCTCTACATGTCCCCGAAATGGCCACAACATCGAACGCCAGGAACCAACCAAATGCAGCAGGATCACCAACCTTCTTCCAGGCGCTCCTGCCATTCTGGAATGAGATGGGTGAATCACTTCCTGGAATGGAATTGTTTCTGTCAATTGTTTCCATCTCCCGGATTTTAAACTGATGTCATCAGGCGAAATGAATATCCAGTTGATTGTCTTCACAGTGTTACTCGTAAAAGCATACCAAAAGAAGGCAAGTGCCTGAGGGATTTTGTGATGCCAGGAAAGTGCCCCAGTCTTCAATCCAGGAGAACTGGGTTCAGATCCCTGCTTCGTCATCACACTGAGGAAGCAAAAAGAAACAACATTATTAAGTTTGCATTGTTTTCTTCAGAAATAAGAATGTTTGCTGTTTACTGGAGATATCATTGTCATGGAGTAAAGGAAATACAGCCGATGTTTAAACTCATTGAAATTCTGCAGGGAATGATGCAGAATGTACGTTGAAAGAGATTGCGGGATTAAGCTGAAGCAATCAGCTGTCTTTTCGCGATAGTTTTAATCGGACTTGAGTATTCGATTGCATGTCTGCTTCCAACATTGAATGGCATGGTTGACTGAGCATTTAGGTCGTCACAGGCTTAGTCGACTGATAGGATTTTTTTTCAGAAATTGAAAAAATAGATAGTCCAAACTGAGGAAAAACAATTAATAGGTATTAATTAACGAGAGATGGCTATTCAGACCATGTGCTGTCGCTGTGTGATGTGGGATATGGCTGATCACATTGCGGACTGCAGTGACCACATCTGCAAATGTGTGTGTGTTTTGTTCGAAGTACAGTTAATAAGTTTGCAAATGACACCAAAATTGGATGTGTAGTGGACAGCGAATAGGGTTACCGCAGATTATAACAGGATCTGGATCAGATGGGCCATTGTGCTGAGAAGTGGGAGATGCAGTTTAATTCAGATAAATGCGAGGTGCCGCATTTTGGGAAAGCAAATTTTAGCAGGACTTATACACTTCATGGTAAGGTCCTAGGGAGTGTTGCTGACCAGAGAGACCTTGGAGTGCATATTCGACTTGAAAGTGGAGTCGCAGGTAGATAGGTTAGTGAATAAGGTGTTTGGTATGCTTTCCTTTATTGGTCCGAGCATTGAGTACAGGAATTGGGAGATCACGTCGCGACGGTACAGGACATTGTTGGAATGCTGCGTGCAATTCTGGTCTCATTCCTATCGGAAAGATGTTGTGAAACTTGAAAGGGTTCAAAAAAGATTTACATGGATGTTGCCAGCGTTGGAGGATTTGAGCTATATTGAGCTAAATATGCTGCGGCTGTTTTCCCTGGAATGTCAGACGCCGAGGAGTGACCTTATAGAAGTTTACAATATTATGAAGGGCATGGATGGGATGAATTGAGAAAGTCTTTTTCCTGGGATCGGGAGACCAGAACTAGATGGCATAGGTTTAGGATAAGAGGGGAAAGATATTGGGATACCTAAGCGGCAACCTATTCATGCAGAGGGTGGTACGTGTATGGAATGAACTGCAAGGGAATGTGGTGAAGGCTCGTGCAATTGCAACATTTAAGGGGTATCCGGATGAAAAAATGAGGAGGAAGGGTTTGGAGGGATATGGGCCTGGTGCTGGCAGGTGGGACTGATTGGGTTGGGATAACTGGTCGGTGTGGACAGGTTGGACTGAATGGTCTATTTCCATGCTGTACATCCCTATGACTCTATGACTCTTTGATAAAATGGAGTCTGAGCATCAAACCCTGCGGCACATCCGGGAGCTGAAGAAGGACCTGGACATTTTGTTTCAGGCCGCTGGCATTTCTGGTAGCAGAAGTATCACAAACACTGTCAGTAGCCAGGAACAGCACGGTGTGGCTACAACTGAGGCAGGGAGAGGGCTTCTTTTAAAGGAACGTTAGCTCTAATTGTAAGGAGACAAGAATCAGACAGACTCTAAGGAGATACAATATGGCCAGGAAGGAACTGAGAAATAGATTCAGGAGTGTTAGAAGCAAGCAACAAATCGCTTTAGCTGGAAGGATTGAGGAAATCGCTAAGGCATTCTATACTTATGTGAGAAAAAGATTGAGAGTGGAATGCATCAGGGGCAGTGGAGAGGACTTGTGCCTGGACTTGGTGGAGTTAGGGGATGCAAGTAATGATTTATTTGTTCCGTCAATATTCACATCTCAGAGGGATATTGACGTTCGTGAGGACAGCGTGAAACAGGCTCATATGCTTGAGCAGGTTGATGATAAATGGGAAGATGTGATACAAAATTTTCAAACATAAAGATAGATAAATCCCCGGTCCAGAGTTGATACACCCAAGTTTTAAAGAAAGGCAGGGAAGAGATTGCGTTGCCTTTGGCGATGATATTTCCTTCTTTCTACGCTATGGAGTAGTGTCATATGAGGGGAAGATGGAAAATGTCATTCTCTTGTTCAACAATGTGAGTATGGATAACCTTATATCTGTGGTGGCTGAATTATTGGAGAGGATTTTGTGAGACAGAATTTAACAATGTTGGAAACCATAGTTGAAATAGATATAGACAGCAGGCTGTGAGGCCCAGGTCAAACCTCACAAGCCTTAAAGAGTTCTGTGAGCATGTGACAAAACACATTGATGAACGTGCAGTTGTGCATCTGTTGTATTTGGAATTTATGAGCTTTTTGATAATTTTCCCAGAGTAGGCTCATTCAAAGGGTTAGGGGGCGTGGGATACTGGATCAAATGTCTGTCTCGGTACAGAATTGACTGACTGTAGAAGACAAGTTGTTATTGTACATGGAAGATATGCAGTTCGTTGACCATTTCTGCTCCGCAGTGATTTGGTCTGCGTCCTGTGCTCTTTGTGATGTTTATACATGATTTGAACGAGGATGTGGAAGGATTGGCGAGTAAATCCGCCAATTGTAAGATGTCTTTTGAGTTGGTGTATTGCGTGGGGGGAATTTGTTGGTCACAACAGGACATTCATAGAATGCAGAGCTGAGCTGAGAAGTGACAGATCGAGTTCAACGCCTGAAAGTGTGAAATGCTTCATTTTGGAAGTTCGAATTTGAGTGTACAGTAAATAGGGTGAAAGGCAGCATGCTTGGAAGTGGAGGTACAGAGAGATTGTGGCATCCATGTTCATTCATTCCTCATAGTTGCCAATAAGTTTGATGGGGAAGTAAAGAAGATGTATGGTAGACGATCTTTCATGATTTGGGGTTTTGTGTTGAATAGCCTTGAGGTTATGCTGCAGCTACAAAGAGACCTGTTAAGATGACATTTGGAATATTGTGCTCAGTTCTGTTCATCTCATTACAGCAAGAATGTATAAGCTTTCGAGAGGACGCAGAGAGAGTTTTAAAACAATGCTGTCCGGACTGGAGGGCTTGTCTTACGAAGAATGTTTGATGCAGTTGTGTTTTTTAACGAGGAGAATAGACAGATGAGAGGTGACTTGGTTTCGATGTGCAAGATGATAGGAGGTACAGAGAGAATGAATTGTCAGAGAGAGAGTTTCACGGGTTAGAAATGCTAATCGCAAATTGGCACAATTATAAGGTAATTACAGGACGGTTTAGCCTAAATGCCACAGTCCGGTTGTTTGCACAGAGAGGAATGATTGCGTGGAATGTATTGGCAGCGTCGATGCTGGAGTGGGACATTTTAGGGACATTTAATCGACTAGTCGACAGACACATGAATGGTCGTACATTAAAGGGTATTTCGATTCCCTGGATCTTAGAATTGGATAAATGTTCGGCAGAACATCGACGGCTGAATTGTCTGTAGTCTGCTGCACTGTTCTGTGTGCTATTCTCCATGTTCAGCTGTTAACGTTGATCAACATGTGTGGGGTACATGCTCCCCACCTGGATGAGTAGAAAAGATGAAGGATGGATTTGGCAGTAGAATACGGCACTGTTGGAAAGAACAAAATTCAAGTCGGAGAGCAGAAAGACAGGTGAAATGGTTTAAATTAGAAAATACAAGTAAGTTTTCTGATTACAGTAAAATAGGCAGTCTAGTGGACAGTGACGAAGGTTATCATGAATCGCTGCAAGACCTTGATCATCTCGAGAAGTGAGTCGAGAAATGGCAAATGGAATTTAATGTCGATAAATATCAGGTCTTACATTTCAGAAAGTAACATCATAGTTAGAGTTGCATGGTCAATGGCAAGGCCTTATGGTTGCACTGGGACAGGGAGATCTTGGAGTTCAGGTTCACATTCTTTGAATGTGGATTCACAGTTTGACAAGACAGTTAAAAAGACTTTTGATACACAAGCCTTCATCAGTCAAGACTTCCCTTTTCTAAGTTGGGAAGATTTGTTTCAGTTCTTTTCAACATTGGTGAGTCTACACCTTGAGTATTGTGTTCACTTTTGGTCGTCTTGTTTTCGAAACGACGTTATTAAACTGGAAAGAGTGAAGAATCGGGACTACCTGGACTCACTGTTCTGGGTTATGGGAAAAAGCTTGGATATCCTTTCTTCTCAGTGTAGGGGACTGTCGGGAAATCACATACATATGAAAAGATCACGGAACGGGTAAATGCACTTGGTCCTTTATGCTTGGTTCGGGAATCGAGGACTACAGGGAATCAGCTTAAGATTAGATGGGAAAAAGTAAAAGGCAACCTGAGGAGCAACCTTCTTACACAGACGGTGGGACACTTGTGAAATGAACTGCTAGCAGGAAAAAGTCAAACTGGTACATTAGAAACATTTAACACAAATGCGTGGAAATTATGGAAATAGAAGTTTCTGGGCCAAGTGTAGGAATCAGCAAAGACGGATACTTTGACCTGCATGGACCACTTTGGGCCAACGATCCTGTCTCCATGCCGTAGCACTCTATGACTCCCTGACTTTCTGCCAGTTGAAGGGGCTTCTAAATAAAAGAAAGCGATAGTATTCTTAATAAGCAGTATTTAGAGAATCGCATGGTGCGTTGCATTTCCAATGCCAGATCGCGGGGCATCCTCGACAGGTTAGGAAGGATATTGAAGTCCAAGCATGAGAATACATTTGTTCTGATCTACGTCTATTCAAAAAACAACCGCAGGACTAGGAAAGAGGAACTGTTCAGACATTATCAGGAGCTCGGATCCAAGTTCACAAACAAATCCTCAACGGGCATATTTCAGGATATCTGCCCAAGTCATTCATGTATTAGCATAGAGACACGAGAATGAGATCTGTAATTTGGCGCCAATAAAGCAGAGCAGGAAAGAGGAGTTCCTTTTCATAAGGCACTGCCATTAACATTGGCACATGAGGGATTTATACCCTTGCGACTTTCTCAACTAGAGTATAGTTGAGGCAATATTCGGGCGAATAGAGTAGATCGTGTGCTCAACACGGTTTCAAAAAAGGAAGTGGTGCAAAGGGGAAATCTCCAAGAAATCTAATAAGCAATGGGCTTCAAAGCCGCAGACAAACAGCTTCGACGATTGTTCGTGCATTGAAAGAAAAGAGGAAATCAAACAACGGAGAATCAGGAAAGCTCAAAATCTCTACTGCACAAACAGAAAGGTTGCATTAGGCAGGAATGAAATCTCAAAAATACTGGATAAATGAATGGCGATGAGAAGAGGGATTGTCAATACAGGACTGAACGTGTTGTGTCTGATTACATGCAGGATAAGGAAATGAGCTGGCAGAACAAAGTGAGGACTGCAGACACTGGAGATCGGAGCTGAGAATGTGTTGCTGGAAAAGAGCAGCAGGTCAGGCAGCATTCAAGGAGCAGGAGATTCGACGTTTCAGAGAACACCTCAGGGCCACCCGGACCAACCAACCCAACCACGCCGTGGCTCAACGCTTCAACTCCCCCTCCCACTCCACCAAGCACATGCAGGTCCTTGGACTCCTCCATCGCCACACCATAGCAACACGACGGCTGGAGGAAGAGCGCCTCATCTTCCGCCTAGGAACCCACCAAGCACGAGGGATGAACTCAGATGTCTCCAGTTTCCGCATTTCCCCTCCCCCCACCTGGTCTCAGTCAAATCCCTCGAACTCAGCACCACCTTCCTAACCTGCAATCTTCTTCCTGACCTCTCCGCCCCCACCTGCACTCCGGCCTATCACCCTCATCTTGACCTCCTTCCACCTATTGCATTTCCAACGCCCCTCCCCCAAGTCCCTCCACACTCCCTTTTATCGTAGCCTGCTGGACACACTTTCTTCATTCCTGAAGAAGGACTCATGCCCGAAACATCGACTCTCCTGCTCCTTAGATGCTCCTGACCTGCTGCGCTTTTCCAACAACACATTGTCAGCAATGGGCTGGTGGAGCTGATCGCAATTATCAGATATGATGTCGGGGGCATCATGGAGACGTGTCTGTATAGGAAGCAAGACTGGGAGCTAAATATCCAAGGATATATGCCTTATCATAAGACTGGAAGATGGACAGAGAGTTTCTAGAAAACTTTTTTTAAATAAAATAAAATTAATTCCATGTCAATGAACGAAATATGGCCAGACGATGTAGAATCTATGTGGGGAGAATTGAGGAACTGTAAAGGTGAATAAATTGTGAGTCATGCACCGGCCTCCAAACAGCCCCCATGCTGTGTGCATAAGGTAGACTGAGAGACAATAAGGGCTCGTAAGAAAAGAATGTTTACTAGTGATCATGGGGCATTTCATTTTGCAGGTGTACTGGTAATTTCAGGTTTCTGGTGAATTGAAACAGTAAGAATTTCTGCAATATCTAACGAACGGCTGTTTGGAGCATCTTATGATGAGGCCCACCAGCAAGGAGACAATTCTGGATTTTGTGTTGTGCAATGAAGCAGACTTGGTAGGGAAGCTTAAAATGAAGGAAGCCTCAGGAGGCAATGACTATAACATGATAGAATATGCTCTGCAATTTTCTGGGTACTTTAAATCAGATGCAACTGTTCTACTGTCGAATACAGGCAAACACAGAAGCATAACGGAGGAGCTCACCATAAGTCACTGTGAGAGGAATCAGGCAGGAAATACAGTGGAACGGCACGGGCAGAAGTTTTAGGATATAATTCGGCAGACGCAGCAAATGTTCATCGCGAAGGAATGGAAGCACACTAAAGGGAGAATGAGACTTACATGGCTGACCACGTCAGTCAGGGAGAGCAGATACGTAAAGGAGCAAGCACATCATGCGGCAAAGGACAGTGGGAAGCCAACAGAATGGAAAGCTGAGAAACGACTTTCCTGCTCTTCAGATGCCGCCTGATCCTCTGTGCTTTTCCAGCACCACTTTATTCTTGACCAACATCAGCAGAGGACAATGAACAAAGAAATAAAATGTAGGGAGATTCAATATGTAAAGCAAGACTATAATACTAAGGAAGATTGCAGGGGTTTATTTCCATTCAGAAAGGGAAAATGAGACACAACTGCTGGAAATCATGATGGAGAAATGGTAATGAGTCCCAAAGAAACGGCTAAAGAAATCCATGAGTCGTTTCTGTCAGTCTTCACGGTGGAACACAAGATTAGATTACTTACAGTGTGGAAACAGGCCCTTCGGCCCAACAAGTCCACACCGACCCGCCGAAGCGTATACCACCCAGACCCATACTCCTACATTCACCCCTGACATAACACTACAGGCAATTTATCATGGCCAATTCACCTAACCTGCACGTTTTTAGATTTTGGGAGGAAACCAGTTCACCCAGAGGAAACCCACACAGATACGGGGAAAATGTGCAAACTCCACACAGTCGCCTGAGGCGGGAATTGAACCCGGGTCTCTGGCGCTGTGAGTCAGCAGTGCTAACCATTGTGCCACCGTGCCACCCACTGTGCCACCCACAAGTGAAATCCAAAAGATTCTAGACAGCTTGGGTCAGAAATGAGTATGGTGATCATCATCAAGGAGAAGGTGCCAGATCAACTGAAAGTCAGAAAGTGATAAATCAGCTGATTCATATCGGCTGCAAACATAGGGGTCTGACAGAGACACCTGAAGAGATAATTGGACTTTCAGTAGTTAAGTTTCTGGTACCACTGGGGTTAGGGAGGGTCGCAGAAGACGGGAAAATGGTAATTTAATTACCTCATGTAACAAAGGAATATAGCAAAACATGGGAAATTATAGGCCGATTTGTTTGACTTCAGTTGTTTTTCAGATTTTGGAGTTAAGTGTGAAGGATGAGATTACTGAATACTTTAGAAGTGCATGTTGAAGTCGGCAAAATGAGCAATTGCTTCATCAAAGCAAGCTCAGGCTAACAAAGTTGTTAAAATACTTAGAGGAGGAACGAGCAAATTAGACTGAGGGGTGCCAATGAATGTCATCTAAATCGATTTCGAGGACGCATTTATCAGGTGCTGCACAGGGAACTGCTGAGTAATATGTTGTGAGAGGCAATGTAACAGCATGTTTCGATGTTTTCCTGTTTCTCAGCAGTAGGATAGTGGAGACAACAAGGGTCCGTCTGCGGAAGAAAGCCAATGGTTGATGGCATTCTAGAAGGGTCAGAGTTGGGAACACAACTTTTCACTTTATATGGTAATGATCTACGAGAAGGATCTGACGGATTTTGGCTGGTTTGCAGATGATCCAAAAATAGGTGGAGGGGCAGGTGGTACTGAGAAGGCCGGGATGCCACAGAAATATTTCCACAGTTTATAAGACTTGTCAAATTAAATACAATATGGGACAGTGTGAGGACATGCCGTTTAATAGAAACAGTGAAGGCATGCACTACTTTAAAACGAGGGATAAAATTCAAAATCAGGCGCACAAGCATCTTGGGAATCCTCATCCAGGATTCTCTTACGGACTTGCATGTTGAGTCCGTAATTAGGAAGTCAAATGCAAAGTCGTAATTCATCTCGAGAGGATTGAATACAATAGCAGGCATGTACGTTTGAGGTTTTATTAGGATCTGGTCAAACCATACTTACTGTATTGTGAGCAATTCAGGGCTCTACACCTCAGGAAGGATGCATTGGCCCTGGAGTGGGATCAGTGGGTGGACACGAGAATAATGCCAGAAATGAAAGGCTTAACATACGAGAAAAGATTGTTGACAGTGGGATTATATGCGGTGAAGTTTAGACGAAAGTGGGTGGATAGGATTGAAACGTACAGAATATTGAATGGCCTGGACAGAATAGAGGTTGTGAAGGTGTTTCCATTGGCAGGAGAGATGAAGAAGCGAGGGCACTGACACTGTCACGATTTGTAAATGAGGTTGGATCCCACTTTCCCCCCTCTCTCTCACTCTATCCCTCTCTCTCTCACTCTCTTTCGTTCTCCATTGCAGGGAAGCAGGCAGGAACATGAAGCAGCTCAAAAGGTTCCACTCGAGCCCCGGGAAGACGAGGGTAAAGTGCAATAATGAAGGCATGGTGAGTGTTTTAGCAACTTTTTTCCCGACGGTTGTTCGAATATTCCCCGAGAGATTGCAATCATGGTCGGTTTTGTGGGCGAAATCTACCAAATATCAATGACAGTGATGAGTGATTTTGTCCGCTTCATTTCACATCCCTGTATCAATCGTCAAAAGAATTGCGCTGCCCTTCTCTCTTCCCATAGTCCTGTATCAATCTCCAAACTAATCTGCCTGCTCAGCTCTCTCCGTATAGCCCTGCATCATTTACCAAAATGAAACCTCCTATTCGTGGTGATTTTATTTCCTTTCTTCTATCCTTTTCTCTCTCTCTACTCTTGTTCTGTCCACATCCTGCCACTTTGGTCTCTCTCTGCCTCTCTCTGTATCTCTCTCTCTCTCTCTCTCTCTCTGACTCGATCTCTCTCTAAGTTTCTCTCTCTATTTTGCTCATTACCCCACACCCTTCGCTCTCTCTCTCGCCTACTTACCTCCCGCCCATTGCTGTCACCCTCTGTCACATCTTCTGACACTGTGACATTTCCTTTCATGTTGTCCTTACGCTCTGCTCTTCCCCCGTCATTGCTTGGAACCTTCTGTCACTCGCACACCCATCAGTCTCACTTGCTTACTGACACACCTCCGGAGTTGCTCTCGCCCTCTGCCTGCCGTCACCTGCTGTCCCTCTCTGGTACCCCGTTTCGCCCCCACCCGATTGCTCTCACAGTCTGCCTTCATCCCACAACCGCAAACCCCGCAGTTGCTCTTGTGCTCTGCGCCCCTCCCCAATCGCTGTCGACCTCTGCCCGCCCTCTCCAGCCATCGCTGTCTCTCCCTGATAACCCCGTTCACACGCCATCCCCCAGAAATCCTGTTTCCCTCACACTGTGCTCCGCCCCTCAGTCGCTCTAGTGCTGGGTCCCCCTAATGTTCTCATGCTCTACCCTACCCCAGAACCATCCACCCGTTGTTCTTGCCTCTCCAATACACACTGGCAAGCTCTGCAACATCCCCCAACCCACATCCCCAATCCGCCACACGCCTGACCATGCCTCGGAGCAGCATTGTTTTGCTGACACAAACTTGATGGTTGAAAGGGCCTCTTAAATACCATCTGATCCACATGGGACCTATCACATATCAGTTGTGGATACATACTTATGCAAGGACTGTTGTGTGACTATAGCTCGAAGACATGTACACACCCTCACACTCTCACATTCTCTCACTGTCAGTCATGCGCACTCTCTCATTCTCTGACCTTCCCTGTCTGTGATTGTACAGGAACTCACTCTGAGGAATTCACTCACTCCAGATTGCCTTGTGATGTCAGAACATCGGAAAAAGCCCGCCGATCATCAGGGCAAGATCTTCCTGCATGTCCGTGGCGTGAAGAGAAACTCATTCCTCGACCAGTGAGTGGTGAGTAAGCGCAGAGGGAGGAGATCTGGGTGGGGCATGGGCAAAACAACAGTGCACCGTTCAGAACAGGCCCGAACAGC
This sequence comes from Hemiscyllium ocellatum, assembly GCF_020745735.1. NCBI lineage: Eukaryota > Metazoa > Chordata > Chondrichthyes > Orectolobiformes > Hemiscylliidae > Hemiscyllium > Hemiscyllium ocellatum. The sequence goes on from NW_026867575.1 coordinate 1,024,019, forward strand.
AGAGGGGCACCGTTAGTGACACTTTCTGTCTGATAGCCACTCGGAAAGAGTGATCAGATTGTATATCTATGGATAAATGGAATGTTGAACAAAGATACTGTGCAGTTGTGTGTCAATTGCAAATACGAAACTCTCAGACAGATTCCAATTTGTAACTCACTTTTGAGTATTTGTTATTTTATAGAAATCATCTCTCCGCCTCTCAGTTACTTTCTACTGTGTAACACACACCCTTGTGAAATGTTCTGTTGTTTACAGGACACACAAGGATCAGGCCCTTTGTCCCAGCACATTTGTGTCGGTAGTGCTGCCCTTCCAAACTAATCCCATCTGCCCGCACAATTTCCCTTTACCCCCTGTCTCTTCACATGTTTGTCCAAATGCCTCTTAGTCGTTGCGATCATATCTGATTATCACACCTTCCCCGCTTTTAGGGTCCAGGCACTGAAAACCTTTTTATTAAAAAAAAATTCTCGTCATCTCCTTTATACCTTATCTTCTCACCTTCATCCTTTGTTCCGTATTATTTGACACATCCACGTGGGCTAAAGACTGGCTAAATTCCAAATCTCTTCCTCTCATAATTTTACATGTTTCTATCAATTTGTCCCTCGAATTTTGATGCTGTAGTTTGTGCAGGCGAAAGTGAGGACTGCAGATACTGGAGATCAGGATCGAGATTAGAGTGGTGCTGGAAAATCCGAGCAGGTCAGGCAGCATCCGAAGAGCAGGAGGATCGACATTTCAGGCAAAAGCCCTTCATCAGGAATGAGGCAGGGAGCCTCCGGGGTGGACAGACAACTTGCGGACTTTCCTTTGAGCTAATCTACTTTAATTCAGACAACATCTTGTTAAACGTTTCTTGGCCTCTCTCCAAAGCCTGCACAATCTCACTAGACGCAGTAATCCAAAGGAGGACTAGTTAAAGTTTTATACAACTGAAACATGCGAACTCAAACCCCTGACTGATGAAGGACAGCATGCCATATGCCTTCTTTATCACCTTGTTCACTTGCGTTACCACTTTTCTGAACCACAAGATCCCGCTGGATATCAATGTAATTCAGAGTCCTGCAATGTCCTGTATTTACTATTGCATTTGACTTCCTAAAATCCATCATCTCACACTTTTCCAGGTTAAACTCCACTTGCCATTTTGCTTCTCAATGTTCCAACTGCTCCGTATACTGCTGTATCTTTTGGTGGCCTCCTTACTGTCCGCAAACCTTGCAAATACACTAATCTCACCTCCTGCAATGTTCATCCATAACGAGGAACAACCAGCCAATGTCTCAGCACTGACCCTCACAGAACACCATGTCACAGACCTCCAGGGAGAAAACCAGCCCTCCACAGCTGCAATCTCTTCTGTAATCAAGTTAATTTTGTATTCAACTTTCCAACTTGTCCTCGATTCCATTTAAGGCAATCTTCTCATGAGGGGTTATCATGAGGGGCCTTGTGACATTCTATAGTAAAATTAATGCAGACAACATCTACTGATCTACCCTCATTAATCATCGTTGTCACATCCTCAATAAAATAAAATTTGTGAGGCACGGCCTGCCCCGCATAAAGACAGCTCCTACAAACCTTTGCATAAACCAAATCATCCACCGACATTTCTGCCACCTCCAAAAAGACCCCACCACCAGGGATATATTTCCCTGCCCACCCCTTTCCGCCTTCCACAAAGACCGTTCCCTCCGTGACTACCTGGTCAGGTCCACGCACCCTCTATGACACACCCTCCAATCCTGGCCCTTTCCCCTGCCACCGCAGGGGAAAACCTGTGACCACACCTCCTCCATCACCTCTATCCAAGGCCCGGAAGGAGCCTTCCACATCCATAAAAGTTTTGCCTGCATATCCACTAATATCACTTATTGTATCCGTTGCTCCCGATGCGGTCTCCTCCACATTGGCGAGACTGGACGCCTCCGAGCAGAGCGCTTTAGGGAACATCTCCGAGACACCCGCACCTTTCAACCATACCGCCCCGTGGCCAAACATTTCAACTCCCCCTCTCTCTCTGCCGAGGACATGGAGGTCCTGGGCCTCCTTCACCGCCGCTCCCTCACCACTAGACGCCTGCAGGAAGAACGCCTCATCTTCCACCTCGGAACACTTCAACCCCAGGTCATCAATGTCGACTTCACCAGCTCCCTCATTTCCCCTTCCCCCACCTCACCCGAGTTCAAAACGTACAGCTCAGCACGGTCCCCATGACTTGTCCAGACTTGTCCGATCTGCCTAGTTCCTTTTCCACCTATCCACTCCACCCTCTCCTCCATGACCTATCACCTTCATCTCCTCCCCCACTCTCCCAATGTACTCTATGCTACTCTCGCCCCACCCCCACCCTCCCCGAGGCTATCTCTCCACACTTCAGGCTCACTGCCCTTATTCCTGTTGAAGGGCTTTTGCCCGAAACTTGGATTTTGCTGCTCGTTGGATGCTGCCTGAACTGCTGTGCTCTTCTAGCACCACTGATCTAGAATCTGATTGCTAGCATCTGCAGTCATTGTTTTTATCTCGTTGATTATATCAAATGTCCATTCTTCCCTAAATCTGAAGAAATCCGTTGTCAAAGAACCTTCGCCATTAATTTCCATCCGAGTGGCTAAAGATTTAGATACATCTCATGTACTGTGTTGCCTTCCTCAACAAAGGAACAGCATAGGCTTTTAGCCAGTCTTCTTCACCTTTGTCTGCTGTTAAAGGGGACACCAAACAAATCTGTCTCAAGGCCCCAGCAATCTCCTCCGTTGCTACCTTCTGTGTTCTGAGTTAGATTCTATCAAGTCTTGGTGACTTAGCTCCCTTAATGTGTTTCAAAAGACGCAATACCGCCACCACAACAATATTGACATTCCCCAGAATATCAACATGTGCCTCCATAATCTTATCAGAATACATGTCTTTCTCCTGAGTGAAAATCAATACAAAGTACTCACCAAAGACCTCTCCATGTTCTCCTCGTTTGTCCTTGAGCAGAACAACCCTTTCCCTCGTTACCGTCTTACCCCAATTCTGTGAAGAACATGTCTTGGGCATTGTCTTGAATTCTACTTGCAAAGGCTTTTCCATGACAATTTCCATAACTTGTTTCAATTCTTTTCCAGAACTTCTCAGGTCGACCTGGATTTCAGTTCCATAAAGCTCAAATTCCCAAACACACATTCATTATTATTTGACGAACGTTTCAACATGTCTCGTCATTCAAGGTTGCCAAATCTAACCATTTATATCTTCCATCTTCACAGAAACATGCTAGTTCTGAAATTTGATCAACTGGACTTGAAAAGATTCCCATATATCAGATGTCGATTTACCCTCAAACCGTCACTTGGAGAAGTTTCTCCACTTCTTGCCTCATACTGCTGTAATTAGACTTGCACAAATTTAGCAATTTGACGGAGAAAGCATCTTTTCCTTATCAATAATAATTCTAGAACTTTTAGATATGTGATCATGTCTCCAAAATGCTCCCTCACTGATACTTTTATCACTTAGCCAGGCTCATTCCCCAGTATAACACATGGGACAGCCCCTTAACTAATTGGAAGATCTGCACACGTTTTTAAGGATGCCTCCTGGATACACATATTTCATATCAGCGGCTGGCGCTAACAGAGTCCTAGTCAATATTGGGGAAATTAAAATTGCCCAATACAACAAATCTGTTGTTGAACTGCTTACATATGTGTTCCTCTTACTCCCATTGGCTTTTAGGAGGCCTATCATATAACACCATCACAGTGACTACATCTTTCCTCGTTCTCAAATCGCTTCATATGACCTCGCTAAATGGGTCCTTCAAGATGATTATTCTTGTATCAGCTCTGACATTCTCCTCCATCAGTAATGTTTCGCCCTTCCCCCAACCCATTGCATTACAACCCATTCTATCTCGCCTAAAGTTTCTAGAACACATAACAGTACAGTGCAGTACAGGCCTCCTGCCCTTCGATGTTGTGCTGGCCTTTTATTCTACTCTAAGTTCAGACTATCCTACATGCCCTTCAAGTATTACCATCCATGTGCCTATCCAAGAGTCACATAAATGGATCTGACTCAAAAGCTACTGCTGGCAGCACATTCCACGCAGCCAGCACTCTGAGTAAAGAATCTACCTCTCCTTAAACCTTCTTCCAATTGCCTTAAAATTACAATTCCTCATCATAGACATTTCCAACATAGGAAAACCTTTCTGGCTCTCCATTCGATGCACGTCTCTCAACATATTGTACACATCTACCAAATTATATCTCATCCTTCTTCAATCAAAAAAGCCCTAGCTTCCTCGCCTTTTCTTCTTAATATATGCCCTCCAGTCCAACCAGCATCCTGATAAACTCCTCTGCACCCTCTCTGAAGCTTCCACATCATTCCTATAAACAGGTGAACAGAACTTTAAAAATTATCCGAAGTGTGGTGTAAACAGGGCTCTAAAGAGTTACACCATAACTTCGCGACTCTTACACTCCTTCCCCCGCAAATGAAAGCCGTCATACCTTACACTTTCTGAAGAACCCAAATCTTGGCAGGCATATAGATGTAGTATATGAATAGAAGGCAGATTTCCGTGATGGTATAGGCTGAGCACCCTAACTTTTGTAGCTTCTTGCAGTCTGAAACAAAGAACGAACACTTTGGAATCAGTTCAGAACGACTGGAGATGGAAATTCAAAACACAGGAAGACGCTGCATTTGCACTGAATTTAGCATGCCCTGGGACCTCTTTTCAGAGGGTACCACAGAATGTGTCTGTGTTTGAGGACTCCATAGGATTAGTAGAATAAAGGCTTTTATTTTACCATCCACTGTCTAGGCCCTGCAGTCACTGCAATCAAGTTGTCCAGAGACTTCAATCTTGAAAAGATGCACATATATGTTCATTTTGTACAGAAATTGAGTGCATTATATGGTTGTTCCACGTTATCATCCAACGCTCCATCGGTCAGTTTTGAAAGTAGCTGCTGCTGTAAACCAGGTACATTATTGAACAAGGGATTCAATTCTTGAACAAGAAAAATGACAGACGTGATAACTACAATGTGGGGTTCACACGTTACAAACTAAGAGGCATTGCTCCCACCTGTGTACATGTGACAAAACTCATGGAGCTAAATTTTATACATTAGGAAAGCAAATGTGGTACTGGGGAACCATCCATTTACATCCTGTCCCATATGTATCCAGAAACATAACTAGGAGAAAATGCAGCGAGAACAAATTTACTCAAAAGCGAGTTAACAAACAGGTATGGGATAAAGTTCAGGAGGAAAAGAAGAAAGATGGTTAGTGAGCTCAGCGGAGTGAAACCCACAGAGAGCTGTGAATGACAGTACAGGGTGAAAAGTCACTTGCTGGGCTATGAATATTTTAGTGTGTTTATCTTGGGGTTCTAATTTGTTTAACTGGAATCGTTAGATCCAGCACTAGAACATTATAAAATACAGATCTCGAACTCATGTTGTAGTTTCACAGTTCACAAGTGTGACTACATTTTAAGAGGATCAGGAGAAAGTGAAGACTGCAGATGTTGGGGAGGAGAGTCGCGAATGTGCTGTTAAAAAAATCCATCGGGTCAGGAGCACAGAGTAAGATCGACGTTTATTTTTTTGTCCGAACTGTCGATTTTCCTGCTCCTGGGATGCTGTCTGACTTGCTGTGCTTTTCCAGCACCACACTCTCGACTTTAAACTAATCAGACCTGGCCATTTTGAGTGTTTCAGGCTCGAATTAAGTCTCAGCACCCTGTGTTGTTCACCAACAGGGGATGTCACGCATGTTCTAATCTGTTTACTCAAAATTTACCAAATGAGAAAAAAACACTTCGGTGTCCCAATGGATGCCCCGGAAAGTATAAAATGAATGCACTGGTATGGAACATTTCAGAGTTGAACTTGGAAAACTGTTTGCAATACTAAACAACACAGACCTTTGGCAGAGAAAATGCATAATACTGTACGAGTTGCAAGAAAACATTTTATACGATCATTAGTATTATTTGTATTCCTGGTAAGTGTTTACAAGGTTAGAAATTGTTTAATTTTCTGTATGCATTGGCTTTTGATATGCATAGTTACTTCACATAGTATTTGCTGGTCATTCTATTACCGACCACATAACGTTGTTACTGGTAACAAAATTTGTTTTTTATCAGTGTTACCTTTATTTGCTGAAAATGCCTGTCCTGTTTATTTGACGCTCGCTCTCAGGTGAGTGTGTGCGTATGTGAGAGAGAAAGGGAGAGATGTCTATCCTGTGAAGCTCGAGATAAGAAAGGGGAACCTCCCTGACAGTTTGTATTGTTGGAGATTATCAATGTCAGGTTGTACTGTGTGCGATGAAGAAGAGACAAACGCACGTTACATCAGTCGCCTATTTATACTAAGAGAAATTATAGGTTAGCTTTGTTCTTGTTTGGGTGATTGCATTCAGTCATTTACTTTTAATCTAATGAGATGCAGTGATTTATTGACAGCACTTTCTCATCTTGATGATTCTTCGTTCTGGTGCACAACTTTAACTAGAGTCGGATGTCACATGTCTTGCTTTAGTAAAGAATTGATACCAAGACGCAGAGATTAACACAGATGATTAATATTTTAATGCACGTTGTGGGAACATAACAGGCTATAAACTAGATATTGATATTTTCTGAGCCGTAATCAATTTCACATCACTTGATTCGATGTTTCCATATGGTCTCACGGCCATCTCCATCGTTTTTCTCCAATCTCTTATTCTTCCCGCAATATCAAAGGGAACTCTCATCAATCAGGAGTAAATCGATCTATTTTCTCTGTTGGGTGATTTATTTTTGTAGGTTTAGTGATGACTGCGGCATAATCTTCAGAATGTGGCACTTCCACAATTTATCCACCATTCGTGTTCAAACCCGAGTCTAGCTTAAAGGTCTCTACTTGTACACTGCACAAAATTTCCAAAGTACAAAATAATGGTAATGGCTGTACAATATTCTCCAATTCATGTTCCCTTCCTGTTATGGAATTGTGCTTGTCCAAGAGAAGCGTACCCATCAATGCATCATAATTGGTTTTCTGCTGCTTTAAAAATCACAAATCTTCTCGCCCAGTGAGCAAACTTACATCCATCAGAAATCTGTTTCATGCTCCCCTATGGGGGTGAGACACGATCATAGTGTGAATCTTTTAGAGAAATATGCTTCAATTACACGTATACTGTCCCATTGAACTCCTTTTTTCCCCAACTGAAATCGTTATGTATCTGTTTCCAGAACAATAGGGAATGGTCCAAGGTGGATGGGCTCTGAACACAACAGAAAATCTTGAGTGCACGACGATGATGCAATCATCGGAACAGTCCTGACTTGGGCACACCATTGCTCTTTTCCACCTTCCTCATTCAACTGTGTTCTCAGGGGTTAGTACAGCGCCACAGACCCAAGTTTGATTCCAGCCTTGGGGTGACTATCTGTGTGCAGTTTAGAAATGTCTGCATGGGTTTCCGTCGGGTGCTTCACTCTCCTCCGATGGTCCAGAGATGTGCAAGTTCGTAGGATTGACCATGATAACGAGCACCTTAGAATACCTACAATGTGGAAACAGGCCCTTTGGCTCAACAAATCAAAACTGATCATTCACCCACCAGATCCATTCTCTAAGCCATTATCCTGTTTTTAGCCCTGACTAGTACACCTAATGCACACATACGTTATCACAATAGGCAATTGATCATGGCCAATTCACCGTAACCTGCACATCTTTGGACTGTAGGAGGAAACCGGAACACCCAGAGGAAACCCATACAGACACGGGGAAACTGCAAAGTCCACGCAGACAGTCGGCCGAGGTTGGAATCAAATCCGGGTCTCTGGTGCTGTGCTAACCACAGAGAACAGACTTGAATAAGGAAGTTGGAAATGAAAAAACGTTGTGCAAGGTAGGAACTGCTCAGATGATTGGATCATTGTCAGCACTAAAGATTGTCTGGTGTGACTTGACATGACGCTGTTATACAGCAATGCTAACTACTGAGCCTTAGTATTCAGGATCGTGCATGCTCGGTGAATTTGCCATGGGAATTGCGAGATTACCAGATTGGCATCGAAAATTCTCGTGAGTTTCTGTGGATTGGTGCTCCAGATGGTACATTCTTCCTAGGATCAGCTCAGCCTTGACATGCCAAGCAGCACGTACTTATTCAATGATTCTTTGGACATAGGAATATCCAGACTTTCATATCAGTAGATTCGTTCAAATCACCAGTTCCACGTTATGAAATAAAATGTAAATGCAGCCACAATTAATTGCCTTGGTTTTGTTAAACAATAGAAAGGGTGGATGTCCATGTTTCCAATCAAATCTCAGTGCTTATTATCTCCACACGAATATAAACAAAATTGAGCTCCTTTCTGCCTACGTTCTGTTACAGCAAATCTCGTGGCAATTGTGATCCTCTCCCAGGGCAAGTGTGGGATCTCCCACTGCACCACTCGTTAACTGGTGGCCATGGCAATGGCGGATCTCCTGACGATTATCTTTGAGGTCATGCTTTTACAAATCAATTGGTTCTATTTCCCGTTTCCTCTCCTGACTCTTACTGCTGTGTGTAAGGTTAATTACCTCCTGGCGCGATTAGCAATGGACTGTTCAGTTTGGTTCACTGTCGTTTTTACTTTTGGGCGATTTATTGCAGTTTGTTGCGAGAGGCTTAAATCTAAATATTGCACCAGGAAAACTGCAAAAGTAGTTCTTGCCACAGTCAGGATATTTTTTAGTTTAAAAAAACATTCCCATTTACTTTAGATTTAAGCCCTAACGAATAATAAACAATGTTCCTCTGTATTGTTCTAATAAACGAAGCTATTTCACTGACCCGAGATGGAATGCATTTAGAATGGTTGATAAGGTTTTAACGCCATTGCTACCATTTGGTTTAATTCTGTTGCTCAATGTTCAGATTGTAAGGCATATATTAGTGGCTAGTCAAGTCCGTAAGGGACTGAAGGGTCATAGCAAGGCACAGAATGATCCAGAGATGGAGAGCAGACGGAATTCTGTGATTTTACTCCTCACCATATCGAGCAGTTTTATACTGTTGTGGTTTCCGTATATTTTGTTCATTTTTAATGTTAATGATCTCCTTGATGACAATTCTGAATATATATTTCAGAAAGTTGGATATATGTTGCGAAATTTAACTTGCAGCACAAAAACATTAATTTATATTGTGACACAGTCCAAGTTCAGAGAACAGTTGAAAAGCATGGTGAAATATCCGGTTACTTTAATTATGAAAATAATTTCAAAAAGAAACAATTCAGAACTGCTGAAATGATGAGATGCGAATTGAAAGAGTGGTTGGCAGAACATCGATTGGAAATAAAACCGAGAAGCAAGATGTATTAAGGTGTCGTGACTAATCCACATGGCGTAACAGAGGAACTTATAAAGAAAAGTGGCACCAGGACAAACAGAAACTTTCTGCAGGCTTGAAAGAAATGAGCAGGCATAACCCAAATCCACAACAGCAGCAAAGCAAATCCTATATGAACTTCTCCGGCTAATGGCAAAAACGCAGGCAAATTCTTACATCCTAGAGCTAAGAGGACAAGGCCTCGAGAATACACCCGTCCTGCAATCTCGTTTGTAATGTGCGTTCGAGGAAGAAAAACGATGGGTTAATCTTGTGTGCTGCAGGATACTATTACTCACATGGCAATCAACAAAATAATTTTCTGTCAGACAAGGCTAAATGATTCAACAAAGAAAGGATCAACTGGGCGTTGAACTTTATTCATCATATTATTGTGATTGATATAGGGAGAAAGTGAGGACTGCAGATGCTGGAGATCAGAGCTGAAAATGTGTTGCTGGAAAAGCGCAGCAGGTCAGGCAGCATCCAAGGAGCAGGAGAAGCGACGTTTCGTGAATGAGCCCTTCTTCAGGAATCATTGATACAGGGAGACTAATGCAATGGTTTCCATGGTGCGGAACTCATCGCCACTCTCCAAAATGTGCATCCACCATCTTGAACGGAGACGTCTGAAATATAATGAAATACTCGCAGATTTGTTCGGATTGGTCAAGCTTGAACAATACGTGAGATTCTCAACTGATGGAGCTGGAATGTAACTGGTGAACATTTTTTCTCATCATGTTAAATTTTTGCGTCAGAGCCAGGTTCTGCACAGAGGTACATGAGTGTAAGTAGTGTCGTTAGACATTCAGCTCCTGGTAAAGCAGTTATCCAAATATCACTGGATATCCTTCACTTGAACATGGCCCTCAGTGTTGTCTTCACGTCTTTTGAATACTGAGAGGGTGGGAGTTTGGTGGAAGCTAATCCATAGAGTAATTCATTACAATCTTACATATATAGGGTTGAATAATGATGTCTGGGAATTGGTTGACAGTGAGAATTGTGCACAATGGGGGAGGAAGTGGTTCACTTAGCATTTCTTCCAAATGGTAAAGTGTGCTGAGCGGAGGGTTAAGTGCAGGATTCCAATTCCCCCACATGAAACCATCCCAAAGTATCACATGGTGGTGAGTTGCAGACAGAGGACGTTTCAGTAATTGTACAAATTGCTGGAAAAAATGGTCAAAACGCGAAAACGGTCTGGAGTGTTTTCGATTTTTGTGCATCGGGTCTTGTGCAGGGTCTCTGCAGTGTCTAAGCACTAACCGGACTAGGAGAAATAGGTGTGCAGAACTGGAATCTGAAAAGAGAGTGAAGATAATCTGAATGTATTTGTTTCTGAATGAAAGTAACAACCAGTGTTCTTGTGGAAACGTCATTGAACTCAGAGATCCCATGCTGATGATCTGAGGATGCATCTTCAAACAGCACAATTGTCAGATGCAGCTGTTTCCCTGATGATACCTTTTCCACGTATATAACACAGAATCTGCTTCGACACTCCATTATTTCGACTTTTTCTCATTCTTTGGTATTCTTCTTTCATAGCACACTGGAGCCATATACAAGTTTTAGTATCTGTGAAACCTTTGGTCTAGCCATCAGCTTTCATTGCTATTTGTCATTGAGTTATTTCAGATAACGTTAAGCCTGTTCTTGCAGAAATCTGACAGAAACCTTGTTTCACCGTCACTACAAGCTACACATACAATTACCAATCATGGAACGAGTCTTGTATTGTTTCTCGAATCGTCTGTTGTTTCTCTAAGCAATTCTCAACAATAAATGTCAAAAATAAGCCAGAAACCATGCTCAAATTATACATTGTCCTGTTTCTATGTTACTGAGACTGAGTATAAATTTGACCAACTGTGTTACAGTCCTTAACTCTGGCCAATAATTGTCCTCACAGTCTTGAATTATGACATTTACAGATTAGAAAACGTTGCATGCAAATGAATTGTGATGATCTTAGACAGGTCATTTCGGCAATGATAAAGGTCGAGTCGAGTTCTTGGTACATGCCGTTCAATGAAAGGCCTGTTTCAATATCGTTTGATGGTGGTTTCCTTCTTGATTGACCGGTTTTATACAAAATAAACAGTAATTCATCAGTACTTCAATGATTGTTGATTGACGTTTGCGCAAACGTCCCGTGTTTGATACATTGTCTCAATCTCCGAGGATGTAAGAGATTATTGAATTCCTTCTGCATTATCCAGTGCCTGGTACTGCATGTGACCAATAACTTCTCAGTTTCTCCCCAACACTCACTGTCAGATTCTCGAACTGTGGAATTTAGTGTCTAGTTATACATTGAAAGTGGGATTCATTCTGTCTCTTAATCATGCTGTCTGTCAGTCAGAATCACCAGTTTTGCACATGAAAGTGTGATCCACTCTGCACTCAAGCCTCCGTGAGATGATAATGTTCAGTTATGAAGCTCCATCTGTCCCAGTTACTTTACCCTCTGTATTATACAACTCAGATCAAGACACAATGACTAGCACCACGTCGACACACAGACATCTTTTATAAAATGATATTCTATATGTGCTCGAGCATTCCCGTGCGTTCGGGATCATGGAGCAAATCGTCTCTCCACTCAGATCAGAGACAAAGGGAGAGAAGTGGATTTTCTGCATATCCCTGGACAGGATCCGATCTCTGTCCCCTACAAACACACACCTCAACTGAACCTACACCTCCTGCTCCAACGTTTCAGAATAATTTGAGGGATGTGACACAGTAATTGAGGGAACGCCACTCTGTCAGAGTTCTATCAGACGGTCAGTGCTAAGGGAGCGCTGGATTGTTGGAGGGTCAGTGCTATCGGAGTGGCATACTGTGGGAGGGTTAGCACATTGGGAATGGCCACGGTCGGAGAGTCAGTGCTGAGGCAAAGCCACTCTGTTGGAGGGTCAGTGCTGAGGCGTACCACATTATGAGAGGGAAAGTGATGTGTGAATGTCATGGTGTCCGAGGATCAGTGCTAAGGGAGTGTCGCATGTCATATGGGTAGTGCTGATGAGCGCTGCAATGTCGGAGGGTCAGTGCTGAGGGGGTGGACACTGTTGGAGTGTTAGTGGTGAGGGACTGCCGCACAGTCAGTGTCAGTGCTGAGGAAGTAACATACTGTCAGAGTGTCAGTGCTGATGGAGTGCCGCATGTCAGAGCGATAGTACTGAGGGAGTGCCACACTGTTGGAGGGTCATTGCTGAGGGTGTGCCACACTGTTGGAGGGTCAGTGCTGTGTGAGCAGCAAGTGTAGACGGGTCAGTGCTGCCTGAATGCCGCACAGTTGGAGAGTCAATGATGAGGGAGCGGGCAGTGTAGAGGTGTCAGTGCTTCCCGAGTGCCTCACTGTTGGAGGGTCAGTGCTGAAGGAGTGCCGCATTGTCAGAGTATCAGTGATGGGGATGTGCCGCACTCTTGGATGTTCAGTGCTGAGGGAGTGATGCACTGTTTGTGTCAGTGCTGAGGGAGTATCGCACTATCAGGGGTACAGTGCTGAGGGGGTGCCGCACTGTCAGAGGTTTAGTGCTGAGTGAGTGCCGCACGTCAGGGTGATAGTGCTGAGAGAGATCTGCACTGTCAGAGGGTCAGTGCTGAGGGAATAACACACTGTCGGATTGTCAGTGCTGAGGGAGCGCAGCAGTATCAAAGGATCAGAGCTGAGGGTGTGCAGCACAATCTGATGCTCAGTGCTTAGGGAGTGCCACACTGTTCGAGGGTCAGTGCTGAGGGAATGCTGCACTGATTGAGTGTCAGAGCTTAGGGAAAGCCACACGGTCGAAGTGTCAGTGCTGAGCGAGTACCAGACCGTCGGACTGTAGGTGCTAAGGGAGTACCGCACGGTCAAAGGGTCAGTGCTGGGGGAGGGAGCACTATTGGAGGATCAGGGATGAAGGAGTGGGAACTGTTGGAGGGTGATTCTGATGGAGGGAGCACTATCAGACAGTCAGTGTTGAAGGAGCTCCACACTTGCTGAAGTTCAGTGCTGTTGGAATGGGCACTGTGGGAGGGTCAATCCTGTTGGAATGGGTCATTGTTGGAGGGGGCAGTACTGTATGAATTTTGCACTATTGTAGTGTCAGTGCTGAGGGAGTTCCAGACCGTCGGAGTGAAGGTGCTTAGGGAGCACCGCACCGTCAGAGGGTCAGTGCTGACGGACTGCTGCACTTCCAGACTGTCCGTGTTCAGGGTGTTTCGCATTGTCGGACGGTCTGTGCTGAGGGAATGCTGCACTGTTGGAGGCTCAGTACAGAGGAATGCCGCATTGTTGGAGCGTCAGTGCTAAGGGGGCACCGCACTATCAGAGGCAGCATAGAGGGAATACGGCACCGTCAGAGAGTCAACCTGAAGGAGTGCTGCACTGTTGAAGTGACACTACTGAGGGAGTGGGCATAGTTGGAGGGTCAGTACTGAGGGTGTGCTGCACTGTTGGAGGGTCAGTATTGAGGAAGTGCCGCACTGATAGAGTGTCAGTGCTGTGGGAGTGCTGAACTGTCGGAGGTTCAGTTCTGAAGGAGTGTCACATTATGAGATGGTCAGTGATGTGGCAGTGTCATTCTGTCCTAGGATCAGTGCTGAGGGAGTGCCGCATGTCAGAGAGATAGTGCTGAGGGAGCTTCGCAATGTCGAAGGGTCAATGCTGAGTGGGTGGGCACAGTTGGAGTGTCAGTTCTGAGGGCTTGCCGCACGGTCAGTGTCAGTGCTGAGGGAGTACCTTACTGTCCTAGGATCAGTGCTGATGGAATGCCGCATTTCAGAGGGATAGTGCTGCGGGAGAGGGCTCAGTTGGACGTTCGGTATTGAGGGAGTGCAGCACTGTTGGAGGATCATTGCTGAGGGTGTGCCGCAGTGTCGGAGGGTCAGTGCTGTTGGAGTGCCACATTGCTGGAGGATCAGTGCTGAGGGAGCGGTCAGTGTCGAGGGGTCAGTGCTGCGGGAGTGCCGCACTGTTGGCGGGTCAGCGCTAAATGAGTGCCGCACTGTCAAAGTATCATTGATGAGGGGGTGCTGCACTGTTTGAGTGTCAGTGCTGCGGGAGTGCCACACTGTCAGGGGGATAGTGTTGAGGGAGTGCCACACTGTCACAGGGTCAGTGCTGAGAAAGTGCCACACGTCAGAGCGATAGTGCTGAGAGAGTGCTGCACTATCAGACGGTCAGTTCTGAGGCAATACCACTATGTCCGAGTGTCAGTGCTGAGGGAGTGCAGCAGTGTCAAAGGGTCAATGCTGAGGAAGTGGGCACTCTTTGCGGGTCAGTGTTGAGGGAGTGGGCACTGTCAGAGGGTGAGTGCTGATGGAGTGGGCACTATCAGATGGTCAGTGTTGAGGGAGTGGGCACTCGTGTAGGGTCAGTGAGGAAGGAGCTCCAGACTTGCCAAATTTCATTACTGTTCGAATGGGCACTGTCTGAGGGTCAGTCCTGTTGGAAGGGTTCACTGTTGGAGTGGACGGTGTTTTGGCAATATCGCACTATTGGAGTGTCAATGGTGAGGGAGAGCCACACTGTCGGAGTGCACGTGCTATGGGAGCACCGCATTGTCAGAGGGTCAATGCTGAGGGAGTGGCGCACTGTTGAAGGATCAGTCCTGAGGGAGTGCTGTACTGTTGGAGTGACACTTCTGAAGGAGTCTGCAGAGTTGGAGGCTCAGTGCAGAGGAGTGCCGCACTGTTGGAAGGTCAGTGCTAAGGGAGCACCGCACTATCAGAGAGTCAGTATTGTGGGAATACGGCACTATCAGAGGGTCAATCTGAGGGAGTGCTGCACTATTGAAGTGACACTGCTGAGGGAGTGGGCACAGTTGGAGGGTTTGTGCTGAGCGAGTGCCGTACTGTCAGATGGTCAGTCCTGAGGGCGTGCGTTACTGTTGGAAGGTCGCTGCTCGGGGACCGCTGCACTGTTTGAGTGTCAGAATTGAGGGAATGCCACACTGTCGGAGTGGCAATGCTGAGCGAGTGCCAGACCGTCAGCGTGTAGCTGCTAAGGGAGCACCGCACTGTCAAAGGTCATTGCTGCCGGAAGGCCGCACTTTTGGAGGGTCGATGCTGAAAGAGTGCTGTACTGTCAGAATATCAGTGATGAGGGTGTGCCGCACTCTTGGAGAGTCAGTGCTGAGGGAGTGATATACAGTTTGAGTATCATTGCTGCGGTAGTGCCGCACTGTCAGCGGGATAGTGTTGAGGGAGTGTCGCGCTGTCAGAGGGTCAGTGCTGTGGGAGTGCCGCATTTCAGAGTGATAGTGCTGAGGGAGTGCTGCACTGTCAAATGGTTGGTGCTGAGGGAATACCAAACTGTCGGAGTGTCCGTGTTGATGGCCAGCTTCAGAATCAAACGGTCACTGCTGAGGGCGTGGGCACCATCAGATGGTCAGTCTGAGGGAGTGGACACTTGTGTAGGGTCAGTGCTAAAGGAGCGCCAGACTTGATGAAGTTTAGTGCTGTTTGAATGGGCACTGTCTGACGGTTAGTCCTATTGGAGGCGGTCACTGTTGGAGGGGTGGTGCAGCGGCAATGTCGCACTATTGGAGTGCCTATTAGATTACTTACAGTGTGGAAACAGGCCCTTCGGCCCAACAAGTCCACACAGACCCGCCGAAGCGCAACCCACCCATACCCCTACATTTACCCCTTACCTAACACTACGGGCAATTTAGCATGTCCAATTCACCTGACCCGCACATCTTTGGACTGTGGGAGGAAACCGGAGCACCCGGAGGAAACCCACGCAGACACAGGGAGAACGTGCAAACTCCACACAGTCAGTCACCTGAGTCGGGAATTGAATCCGGGTCTCAGGCGCTGTGAGGCAGCAGTGCTAACCACTGTGCCACCGTGCCTCCCTGTGTTGAGGGAGAGCCACTGCGCCGCAGTGCACGTGCAATGGGAGCACCGCACTGTCAGAGGGTCAGTGCTGAGAGTGTTCTGCTCCGTTTGAGGGTCAGTGCTGAGGGAGTGCCACACTGTTCGAGAGTCAGTGTTGAGGGAATGGCTGCACCGTCAGCAGGTCTATACTGAGGAGTGCCGCACTGTTGGATTGTCAGTGCTGAGGGAGTGGCACGCCATCATACTGTCAGTGCTGAGGAAGCACTGCACGGTTGGAGTGATGCAGCTAAGGAAGTGGGCAATGTTGGAAAATCTCGGCTGATGGAGCAGACACTGTCGGACTGTCTTTGCTGAGTGAGTGCTGCACTGTTGGAATCTAAGTTCCGAGGGAGCAGCGCATTGTCGGAGGGTCAGTGATGAGATAGTGGGCACTTACAGAGCGCCAGTGCTGAGGGTGTCGGCACTCCTGTAGCGTCAGTGCTGAAGGAGCTCCAGAAATGTTTAAGTTCAGTGTTGTTGGAATGGGCACTGTCTGAGGGTCAGTCCTGTTGGAAGGGGTCACTGTCGGAGGGGGCGATGCTGCGGGAATATCAGTGTCAGTGCTGAGGAAGTGCCAGACCGTCAGAGTGTGCATGCTAAGGGAGTACCGCACTCTTGGAGAGTCAGTGCTGAGGGAGTGCTGCAGTGTCGGATGGCCAGTGCTATAGAGTGCTGCGCTGTTGGAGGGTCAGTGCTTAGGGAGTGCTGCACTGTTGGAGTGACACTGCTGAGGGAGTGCCGCACAGCTGGAGGGTCAATTCTGAGGGATTGCTGCACTGACGGAGGGTCAGTGCTGATGAAGCGTACACAGTCGCAGGGTCAGAGTTGAGGGAGTGCCGCGCTGTTGGTGTTTAACTGCTGAGGCAGCGGCGCACTGTGAGAGGGTCAGTGCTGCGGGAGCACCGCACTGTTGGAGTATTTCGACACAGCTCCACCAATGCAAATGCTGGCGCTGACGTTTGGGGTGGAAGACGTAGTTGAGAAATCTCTGAGGAAGAGGAGGTGCACAGCACCCAGTTCAGCGGGGAGATGCTTTCAGACTCAACAATAATCTCAGGCCAATAATGAAGCCATGATTGAGTAAACCTGGGTATTGAATACATGGAGAACCGCTAAACTCCAATGCCAGCCCTTAGTTCCCGAACAATGGACAGACTGTAACTAGCTACTGGAAACCAGCCGAAATCGGCTGGAGAGCTAGTTGGTGTGCGGCCAGTGCCTGACTTGGACTCTATCCCCAGGTCACTGAGTCAGAGAAGATGCATTGACGTCTCATTCCACACGATCAAGAAATATGTGCCATTTCTCCAGACAAGGAATCCCAAACGCGAGGCAGAACTGCACCAAGATATCCAGTCCCGTGGTTGAGCGCTGTGGGAAAGGAACGTGTACCTAACACACCGTGATCACATATCCTGGGGGAGGCTGCTTTGCCCTCGACCTTCTCCAGTATTGCTGGAGCTGCACCCCCATCCCAGCTCGCTGTGCTCATTGTCTGGTGGATACTGTCTATGAGGAAAGGTTTGATTTGTCGGCCATGCATCAGGCCTCGAGAGGCCGGGACAGGAGGTGGGAGTGGATCAATACTGTAGTTCTGGCCTGGAGTGGGGGACGGTTGGATTCGGGACGATTCCTGAGTCATGTCGTGAGGCAGAGTGTGAAAGCAGGAAAAGGGGGATAGCAGTGAAGACTGGTGAGGTAAGGGCAGCCTCACACAGAGACGGAAAGAGAGGGTAGATAATTAAAGAGAGAGCGGGACTGACAGACATTGAGAAAGATAGAAATAGAGAGAGAGAGGGTGGATGTAGATGTGGAGGAAGAGAAAGATATGGAGAAAACGAGGTGTACCAGACAGACTTAGAGAAGCAGAACTGTCTCGTGAGAGACAGAACGAGAAAGACATGGAGAGGGAGAAAGACAGTGAGACTTAGAGAGAGAGGCAGACGTATAGGTTCAGTGAGAGAGAGAATGAGATTTTGAGAGAGTGACAATGAAATAGAAAGACACAAAGATAGATAGCGTGTGAAAGAGAAAGTGTGACGTTTAAATAGATAGACAGATGTCGAGAGACAGAGAGAGAGCGAGGGAGGGAGAGAGAGAGAGAGAAAGTGAGTGAGTGAGAGAGAGAGAGAGAGAGCGAGAGAGAGAGAGAGAGAGGTATGACCATGAAGACAGAGAGGAAGAGAGCCAGATATAGAGGGAGGAGCAAATTCCTGCAGGTAATAGAATTGATACTGGAAATAAGAGATACTGGAGATCAGAGAAAGTCAATAAGCATCCATGGAAAGAGAGCAATCTTACTTTTCAATTCTTTCTTGTCTCAAAGCATTAGCTTGCTCTCTTTCTGTGAATACTGTCTGACCCATTGTAATCTCCAGCATTTGCTGTTTTCAGGAGAGACAGAATGTTGTAGATAAAAAAAAGGATGTAGCTGGAAAGAGGAGTGAAACATGCTTCAGTCACTTAGAGATTTTAAGAGAAAAAACGGACAATAGATAAAAAGAGAGAGAAAGAGAGAGAGAGAGAGATGGAGGGAGAGAGAAAGGTGTAAGTAGAGGGAGAGAGAGAGAAACTGGGAAAGAGACAGCAAGAGGCAGTTTGAAAGGGATAGAGAGAATGACAGAGAGAGGATTAGCTAGAGAGGTTAATAGATAGATGAAGTCAGAGAGAGTGAATGAGGTAGCGGGTGTGTGAGAGAGATGCAGACAGAAAGAGACATGTAGAGAGAGAAAGTTTAACCGTGGTGGTGGAGTCACTATTGTAAGGAATTCAGAGGAACACATTCAAATTTCATTTGGAGATACAGGGGTGAACCTAGAACAGTCAGCATTTATTAGAGGGGGGGTCATGTCAGACCAACATCATTGTATTTTTTTCAAAGAGTTGACCAGAAGTTTCAACAACGGTAATGGTTTTGATGTTGTCTACTGGGCGTCAGCCACGCTCTCGATAAATCCCATGTGGGAGATAGATAGGAAAGGTAAGAGCCCAAAGATCCAAAGACATTTGGAGAATTGAGTTCACATTTGGCTGCGAAGGAGGAAGCAGAGGGCATTGTTTGAGAGCTGTCTTTGTGCCTGGAAGTGCGCGTCCAGTGGGATCCCATGATCCCTGCTGTTTGTGAGTGACATCAATGTATTCGACCTGAATGCAGGAGAGATGGTCAGTAAATTCACGAAGTACACAGTTGAAGCAAAGGCAAATATTGAGACAGATCACCTTAGATTACGAGAGAGTAGAAACTGGCAGGTCAGATGGACTATCAGTGGCAAATCGAATTCAATCGAGATAAGTGTGAGCTGATGTTTTGGGGCAGGGAAATCAAAGCAGGAATGTACATGATTGAAAACTGGACCAGAGAAGTATTAAAGATCGGGTGGACACCCTTAAGGTACCAGGGCAGGTGAATAACTTGGTTAAGAATACATGTGGTACACTTGGGTTTATTAGTGGAGGCATAGAGTTTAAGAGATGATGCTGCAACAGGATGAAATAGTTCAGGTCACAGCTGGAGTATCGTGTGCAGTTCTGGAATCCACATTAAGGGAGGGATGCAATAACACCGAGAGGAGATTTTCCAGGATCTAGCCGGACCTGGAGGGTTTCAGTTATGTGGAGAGGTCAAACAGTGTGAGGTGAATTTTCTTAAATCAGCGGAGCCTGAGTGAGGAAGTGATTCAGACATAGCAAATGATGGCTGAATCTGCAGATAGATAGAATACTCCAGACACCCATTAGGAATCATTCCTGAAATTAACATTCCGGGACGGTGTTGAGTCACTCCCTCAGTGAGACAACATTTGCTTCATTCTGCCTCTGCGTGGCCAGCAGGTATACACACACACATACACACACACACACAAACACAGACACATTCACACATATTGAAAACAAACGCACACGAAAACTCACTGAAAGAAATTGCACACAAAGAGATAGACGGACAGACGGACAGACAGACAGACACACACACACACAGATCTGAAAGTGTAGGGTGGGTTGGACGTTATATATGGGTTGCGGTGGTGTGGTTGTGCGTGGTGGAGAGGGGGTGAAACGGCGCAGTATAAATTATGAACAAAACAGCTGTCCATCGCACCCACCACTACCACCAACTCCCTCCCCCCGACCATTTCCAACCCCAAGGCCTGGGGACTACATAACTCGTCAGGAATTTTGCAAATGCCGATCAATAAACATCATCCTCAATATTAACAAATTAAAGGCTTCATTGTCAGTCCAATAATTATTAAAAACCAGAACTCTACATCAAATATGTTAAAGGGAAGTGACAATGAGTACCAATGCATATGATGAAAGACCAACATGTGAAAATTAAACTGGAGAATATTTAGTTAGTTCATCCCCTTCCTCATTGGGCGTGCTGTCACATGGTAGTAACAGTTGTTCGACTGCAGCCAGCATCATTTACTCACAAGACCCCACGCACAACATCAGGCCGGAAATGATGCCTGGGCTTTTCCTGCTCAGTGGATGTTTGGCGATGGAGGCAAGGTTCAATTTCAATCCCCCTCTGGCCTCCACTGAGTTTCTTAACAATTCACCTCAATCTGTGTCCCGTGTCTGCAAACTCCTCCAGACCTTACATCGCTTTGTGTCTGTAATCTCCTAAACCTAAGCTACACCACTATCGCTATCCTCTTACAGCCCCCACTCCCCTTCTGTCTGTAAGAAAATCATGTCCCTACACTCCTCTCCACCTCTCTACCTATGAGGACATGCCGAGATCGTTAGTCGCTGATGGTTGGATTGCATTGGTCGGTCAGCTCAGATGGTTAGATCGTGGTGTTAATAACACCAAGGCCGTGGGTTCAATTCCTGTACTGACCAAGCGTAGTGCTGGTGTTGGCAAGGATGTAATAATTGCAGTTGCAGTTGCTGATCGTTGCTTGGGGCGACTCATTGCTTAGCAATGCTGCCTCACAGCACCAGGGTCCCAGGTTTGATTCCAGCCTCGGGTCACAGTCTTGAAAGAGTTTTACATTCTCCCCGTGGCTGTTCGGGTTTCCTCCCACTGTCACAAAGATATCAAATTGCCCAGTCCATTAGTCAGAGAGAAATGGGTCTGGGTCGGTTGCTCTTTGCAGGACTGATGTGGACCTGATGCACCGAAGGGACTGTTTCCAAACGAGAGGAAACTTAATCTCTGTATTCCACTGTTTCTGGCCGTTGTGAGGGATGGGGTGGTGTAGTGGAGCTGGAGAATACTCTGCCTCTGGGACTTGCTCCCCATCTCTTGCCTCGTTCACAACTTGACGTTCTGTTCCTGTTGCCTCGCTCTGGCTTCTCCAGGGGACGGAATCTTCCTCTGCAGATGGCCCAGCTCGGTGAGGCTGAGAGGCGACGCACAATGCTCCTGTAATCCGCCATCCCATAAACCCGCCCCTTTCTCAAATTCCACTTCCCCGCTCAAGTCCTGCTCAACATTAACTTTCCACTCCGTTTGCAGAATACCTCCAGTCCGTGTACAAGCATAACCCTGTCCTTCTCGTAGTTCAGTTATTTTAACACAGCATCCTACTCATAAGCCCATTTGTCTGTCCTCGGTACACTACCATACTCCTAGTGGAGTAACATCTCAACTTCAAACTCGGCATATTCACTGAATTCTGGACTAATGTTGAACTCAGCAACGTCAAATTGTGGACTCATTCCTTCATTGCCTTTCAGCTTTCTATTTTACCTTCTCTATCATACTCTCTCCAAACTTGCCCACACCAGTGGGACGGTCTCCTCCTGCCAGTTTGACAGATAGACACACAGATTTCTACCGTTCATACAGTCTGATCATTTAATCTGAATTATCAACATCCTTTCTAAGCCCCAGCATTCCAACCATACCCCCAACAATGTTGCAGAAATGCTGCTTCCTCCACACGTCAACATCTAAATTCAAAACCTGAGCTTCCTCCCTCTCCATGGATACAGCCCTTGACTCGCTGCGGTCTGCAATACTTTGCTGTATTCAGTTTTTCATTGGACAGAACTAACTCCTCAAACTCCGCCCTCACGAGTGTGCCCCGCCCAGCATACCCCAAACTCCACACCCAAACACTGTGCCCCGACCAGCATACCCTAAACTCCACCCCCAAACTCCAGCCACAAGCACTGAGTCCCGCTTAGCATACACCAAAATCCACCCCAAACTCCGCACACAAACACGGTGCCCCGCCCCGCAAACACCATAACTCCAACCCCAAACACAGTCCCCCAGCACACCCCATAACTCCACTTCCAAACACAGTTCCCCCAGTACACCCCATTACTCCACCCCCAAAAACAGTGCCCCGCCCAGCATACCCTAATCTCCACCACCAAGCCCCACCACAAACACTGTGTCCAGCCCAGCACACCGCAAACTCCACCCCAAACACTCTTCCCCGCCCTGAACACTGCAAACTCCACCCCCAAACACTGTGCCGTCACCACCACAGCAGAAACTGCAACGCCCAAACATTGTGCCCCACCCAGCAAACCGCAAACCCCGCCCACAAACACTGTTCCTCGCCCAGCTCATCCCACCCCACACACCCAAACACTGTGTCCCATCCAGCACACCCCAAACTCCACCCTCAAACACTGTGTCCCGCTCAGCACATCGCAAACACCCAACAAACACTGTGCCCCGCCCAGCACAACACACACTGCGCCCCCATATGCTGTGCCCCGCCCAGCACATCCCCAACCCATTCACACATACTGTGCCCCACTCAGCGCACCCCAAACCGCATTCCACACAACTGTTCTCTACCCAGCACAGCGCAAACCCTATCCCAAACACTGTGACCCACTCAGCGCAGCCCATACCCCATTCCAAACACTGTACCCCGTCCAGCAAACCCCAAATTCTTTCCCACATTCTGTGCCCCGCCAGTACTCCCCAAAGCCAGTCGCAGTGTATTCTGCCCAGCACACCCCAAATACAATGCCCTTCCAAGCACAACCGAAATATGTCTGAAACATTGTGTCCCAGCCAGCACACCCAAACTCCCCCAAATGCTATGCCTCATTCAGTACATCCCAAACTACAACACACACACACTATGTCAAGCCCAGCACGCCCCAAACTCCACCCCCAAACACTGTGAACCACCCGCTGCTCCCCACACACCCTCTCCCAAACACTCTGCTCTGCCCAGCGCATAGAAGTCCTCTTCCAACTACAATGATACACCCAATCCACCCCAAATTCTGGTGCAACTACAATGCCTTCACCCTGCACCCCATCTCTGTCCCCAGCACAACATCCAGTACCTAAATCCCACGCCCCTATTTTACCAACCACCCATCCATTATCCTATTTCTCGTCATTCCCTCCCCAAGGCCAGGCTTTTCATATTCTCCCTTTTTTTTATCTGTTTTGCAATGTTGCAGGTAGGGAACAGATGTGATTCCCTCTCCTTTGCTGTGCTGGGTGTGGGAAGGGCAGGTTTTTCTGAAAGGCCTCGACGATTTTTTTTTCATCAGAACTAGACCTGAACAATGTTTGACATTAACCATTTCCTGGCGCTAAGTGCTAGACCCCAGGCTTCAATTCCTCGACAACTCTGCCCACCCAGCATGTGGTGCTGTACACACTGGCATGGCCACCTGGTGAAACATGCCGAGGATGGGCCAGAGGATCTTTTGGGGCAGCCCATTACCTTCCACCTTGCTGGAGCCCAACGAGGTCAAGACTCAGTCGAAGCTGGCATCCAGCCTGTGGTGAACGGTGATTGTGAGCTGTAGCTGCTGTTGGGTGTGGTGCTGGGTCTCATTCAGCTACTGCTGCTCACCCACGATAGGGTTCAGGAGGCACTGTGCTGACACAGATGGCTGATGGATTCCAAATCCTCCATGTTAATACCAGGAATGAGCGAGCGAGTACCTGGAGGTGAACATCCAGGAGTCGTGAAGGGTAATCATGGAAACTGGGGATCTTGGGCTGGTAAGGCTGCACTCAACTGTGGCGCAGTAGTGGCCCATGAGGCCTCATCGAGGCCTCAGACAAAAGCACAACTAATTGGGGATGCAAAGCTTAAATAGAGGCAGAATTTACATTTCCTTGGACTGAGTGGCAAGATCGGTCCTGCACTCTGATCAGCTCACTCACTCCTAGGACTATGAGACAGCCTACTCCTGTATTCCCCTACATTAAATCCACTACTGGTAGTGAAACTGGCTAATTGGCTCTCCCAGCGATCGGCCTGTGATGCATCTTGAGCCTACATTTCACTGCGTTGTGGAGATATTGGCTAAATGCCTAACACAGCACGAGGTCTGAGGTGCATGCTAGACCTGCACCATAGTCAGGGTGCGAATGTGACGCGGCTCAGTTTATCCACCACCACGAATGACAATGGCTAACTCGGCACAAGCCACAACTTGTGCCTGCTCGATGTGTGAAGGTGTGGGCGGTGCGGAAGTTTATTCCATCCAACCGACACCAGGGGTGAAGTTGACCCACTCATGATTCGGCCCAAGATACGGTCTGTGCTCTCTATCCCTGATTTGTCTCGTTCAGCTAATCTTAAGTCAATTGTAAATACTAGACCCAGGATCTGAATCTTAGGCATAAATGTCCGATCGCTGGGGGTCTCAATTCATCCCACATCATCGTGTGTGAGCTCAGTTTCGGGAAGTGCCCGAGAAGTAAGCCTCGGACACACCTGCTCTATGTGCACATGTATCTAGCAGTTAGTGTGGCGGTCCAGAGTTTCACAACATTCTGCATGGTCAAATCCCCAAGATGCTGCCTAGGTTAATGTTTTCCTACATTATTTGTCTTGGTCTGTCCCGGAAGGAAAAGTCAGGAAAACTGGCAGATGATGGCATACTGGTCTGAGTCACCTGGCTTACTTCAAAACAGAAGACCAGGATGTCAATTTTCAACGCTTACTGGGTTTTTGATCTCTCAGGTGAGGAATGATATTGTTATTCTCATCAGTATTAGGCCAAGATGGAACCTGGTACTTTTCTGCTGTGGACGTCCATGCATGTGGGGGTTCTCAGTTCCAGACTTCATGAAGCATAAATAAACACGAGCCTGAGATCGGGATTGCAACTAAATCTCCCTATCTGCGTCTTCAAAAGTCCCACTTTGGGTGAAATTGTTAAATTCAGTACTTGGCTGGAAATGGTGCCTGAGGGCTGCACTTCCCTACATGGGTCTCGAACCATCCACACCGCCTGAAATTGGTAAAATAAACCCTCGGCTTTAGATGGAGAAATAGCATGTCTCTGTCGGACATTATAAAATGGGTGGAGGAGAAGGATCTAGTTCCGGGTGAAAAATTAATTCCAGGTGTAATATCAACACTCAAGAGCAGATTCAAAGAAGCAAGGTCAGTGCAAACTTAATTGCTTAAAACTCAGGAATATGGAATGAGAAATCGCAATGCTGGGTGGATCCTGCAAGCTTCCCAACGACCAGCGGGCGAGAAAGGAGAGAACATGTAGACAGATCCTGTTTACGTGTAAAAACAGTGTTGTTGTGGTGGGTGACTTTAACTTACCATACACGATAGAAACTTGGTTGGGAAGAATTCATAAGAACCGTTCAGGAGGGATTCTTGACACAATAGGTAAACTGTCCAACCAAGGAAGGGACCTGAGTTTCGGAAGTAAATCGGGCCAGGTAAGTGACGTTTCACTGTGGGAGAATTTTGGGAAAAATGAAAAATAGTAAAGCTAACCCGACCGGGTGAGGTGGCCGAGTGGTTAAGGCGATGGACTGCTAATCCATTGTGCTCTGCACGCGTGGGTTCGAATCCCATCCTCGCCGTATTCTTAGTCTTTGGATAGGACAAGACTGGTTCCGGATAGTCAACATAGCATTGTGCATGGGAAAGCATGTATCACAAACTTCATTGAGTCTTTTTGAAGAAATGACAAAGACGATTGATGAGGGCAGAACAGTAGATGTGAATATAGATGGACTTGAGTAAGGCGTTCGACAAGGTTCCCCATGGAAGTCTGACTAGCAAGGTCAGATCTCACAGAATAAAGGGAGAACTAGCCATTTCGTTACACAACTAGCTCAAAAGTAGAAGACAGAGGATGTTGGTGGAGGATTATTTTTCAGACTGGAGGCCTGTGACCAGTGGAGCACCACAAGGATCGGTGCTGCGTCCTCTACTTTCTGTCATTTGCATAAATGATTTGGTTGCGAGCATATGAGGTAAAGTTAGCATGTTTGCAGATGACAGCAAAATTGGAGATGTAGTGGACAGTGAAGAGGGTTACCTCAGATTAAAACAGCATCTGGACCAGAGGGGCCAATGGTCTGAGAAGTGGCAGATGGAGTTTAATTCAGATAAATGCGAGGAGCTGCATTTTGGGAAAGTAAATCTTAAAAGAATTGTACAGTTAATGTTAAGGTCCGAGGGAGTGTTGCTGAACAAAAAGACCTTGGAGCGCAGGTCCTTGAAAGAGTAGTCGCAGGTAGATAGGATAGTGAAAGAAGGCGTTTGGTATGCTTTCCTTTCTTGGTCAGAGAATTGAGTACAGGAGTTGGGAGGTCATGCTGCAGCTGTGCAGAACATTCGTTAGGCCACTGTTGGATTATTGCACGCAGTTCAGGTCTCCTTCCTATCAGAAATATGTTGCGCAACTTGAAAGGGTTCAGAAAAGATTTACAACAATTTTGCAAAGGTAGGAAGATTTAAGCTATAGCAAGAAGCTAAATAGGCTGGGGCTGCTTTCCCTGGAGCGTGGGAGACTGAGGGTTGACATCATAGAGATTGACAAAATTGTGCGGGGCATGAATAGGTTAAATAGGCAAAGCCTTTTCCCTGGGTTCGGGGAGTCCAGAATTAGAGGGTATAGGTTTAGGGTGAGAGAGGAAAAATATAAAAGAGACCTCAGGGGCAATTGTTTCACGCAGAGGGTGGTACTTCAATTGAATGAGCTGCCAGAGGAAGCGGTGGAGACTTGTAGAATTGCAAAATTTAAGAGGCATTTCGATTGGTATATGAATAGGAAGGGTTTGGAGGGATATGGGCAGGGTGCCAGCAGGTTGGTCTAAATTGGGTTTGGATATCTGGTCAGCACGTACGGGATGGACTGAAGTATCTGTTTCCATGCTGTACATCATCATTACTCTGTGACACTAAGATATTCACGGATAGCGATAACAGCTGCCCTCTTAATTTGGGGGAAGGCAAACTGCATCAATATTAGGCAGGAACTGGAAAATTTTGCAAGCAGGTATTTGAGGGCAAATCTACATCGGACATTTGGGAATATTTCAAACAGCAGTTGACAAGATTTCATGAGTGGCACATACCTGGGAGAATGAGGGAGATGTATGGCAATTTATATGAACCTCGGATGACCAGGGATGTTGAGACTTTAGTCAGGAAGAGAAAGGAAGCATTTGGAATGTCGAGGAGGATGGGAATTGATGAAGCCAATGAAGTATGTAACGAAAATGGCAAAGAACGTAAAAAATGAATTAGAAGGACGAAAAGGGGTCATGAGACGTCATTAGCAAATAGGGTTACGTAGAATTCAAATGCTTTTTATACATGAACAAAAAGCAGTAATGTAGCCAGGGAAAGAGTTGGAAAACTCAAAGACAATGGAGGGAATACAATGGTGTAACCAGAAGAGTTTGGTGAGATCCAAAACGAATACTTTGTCTCAATATTCAGCAATGAGAAGGAATTGGTGGATGATGATCTCAGGGAAGGGAGCGTCAAGTTTCTAAGACAAGTTACTATGAAAAAAGATGAGGTATCATGCATCTTACAAAGGATTCCATACCAAAATATTGATGAAGGCAAGAGAACAAATCAGAGCTTTGACAGATATTTTTGTGAACTCTTTGGTCACAGATGAGGTCCCAGAGATTTGGAGAATAACCAATCTAGTCCCATCATTTAAGAAGGGCAGTCGGGATAATCCTGGAAATGACACACCTGTAAATCGCACACCAGTGTCAGTGAAATTATTAGAAAAGATTTTCAGGGACCAGCTTTAGGAGCAAATTGACATATTAATGATGGCATGGATTTATACTGGTGAGGTTGTGCCTCGCTAACAAGAGCTGAAAAATGTGTTGCTGGAAAAGCGCAGCATGTCAGGCAGCATCAAAGCAGCATGAGAATCGACGTTTTTGGCATAGGCCCTTCTTCAGGAATGAAGAGGGTGTGCCAAGCAGGCTAAGATAAAAGTTAGGGAGGAGGGATTTGGCAGAAGAGCGTTGGGAATGCGATAGGGGGAAGGAGGTGAAGGTGAAGGTGATAGGCCGGAGAGGGGGTGGGGGCAGAGAGCTCAGGAAGAAGATGGCAGGTCAAGAAGGCGGTGCTGAATCCGAGGGTTGGGAATGAGAAAAGGTGGGGGAGGGGAAATGAGGAAGCTGGAGAAATCTGCATTCATCCCTTGCAGTCGGAGGGTTCCGAGGCGGAAGATGAGGCGCTCTTCGTCCAGGCGTCATGTTGTGATGGCCTGGCGATGAAGAAGGCCAAGGACCTGCATGTCCTTGGCGGAGTGGGCCGGGAGTTAAAGTGTTCAGCCACGGGCCTGTTGGCTTGGTTGGTGCAGGTGTCCCAGAGGTGTTCTCTGAAACGTTCTGCAAGTAGGCGGCCTGTCTGCCCAATGTAGAGGAGGCCACATCGGGTGCAGCGGCTGCAGTAAATGATGTGCATGCACGTGCATGTTAATTTGTTACAGCTATGGAAGGATCCATTGGGGCCTTCAAGGGAAGTGAAAGGGGTGTTGTGGGAGAACTTTTTGCATTTCTAGCCGTTGCAGGGGAAGGTGCCGGGAGTGAAGGTTGGGCCGATGGGTGGTGTGGACCTGACGAAGGAGTCACGGAGGGAGTGGTCTTTCAGAAACGCTGATAGGGGAGGTGATGGAAATATAAACTTGGTCGTGGTATCTGTTTGGAGGTGGCAGAAATGATGAAGGATGATACGATGTATCTGGAGGTTGGTGGGGTAGTAGGTGAGGACCAGTGTGGTTCTGTCGTGGTAGCGATTGGAGGAGCGGGATTCAAGAGTGGAAGAGCGGGAAGTGGAGGAGATTCGGTGGAGAGCATCGTCAACTATGTCTGAGGGGAAATTACAGTCTTTGAAAAAAGAGGACATTTGGGATGTGTGGTCCTGGAGTTGATCCTCCCGGGAACAGATGCGGCGGAGGCGAAGGAATTGGGGATATGGGATGGCGTTTTTACAGGTGAAGAGTGGGAGGAGGTGTAATCTAGTTAGCTGTGGGCTTCTGTCGGTTTATAGTGAACGTTTGTGTTAAGTAGGTCGTCCGAGAGAGAAATGGAGAAGTCCAGGAAGGGGAGGGAGGAGTCAGAGATGGTCCTGGTAAATTTGAGGTCGGAATGGATGGTGCAAGTAATGTGGATGAACTGTTCAACCTCCACATGGGAGCATTAGGTAGCGCCAATACAATTATCGATGTAGCGGAGGAAAATTCGGGTAGTGGTGAAAGTGTAGCTGCAGAAGATGGACTATTCCACATATCCGACGAAGAGGCAGGCATAGCTGGGGCCCATGCGGGTTCCCACGGCTACTCCGTTGGTTTGGAGGAAGTGGGAGGATTGGAAAGAGAATTTGTTCAGAGTGAGGACCAGTTCAGTCAGTCGAAGGAGGGTGTCACTGGAAGACTAGAGATTATTTCGACGGGAAAGGAAAAAACGGCGGGATTTGAGGCCTTCGTGATGGGGGATGGAGGTGTATAGGAACTGGATGTCCATGGTGAAGATAAGACGTTTATGACCAGGGAAGCGAAAATCAGGGAGGAGGTGAAGGGCGTGAGTGGTGTCGCAAAAAATAACAGGTGGGGAGTTCTAGGATTAAGGGGGACAGGACCGTGTCGAGGTATGCAGAGATGTGTTCGGTGGGGCAAGAGCAGGCCGGGGCAGTCAGGTTTGTGGATTTTGGACAGGACGTAGAAATGGGCGGTGCGGGAATGTGGGACTATGAGATTGGAGGCGGTGGATGGGAGATCCCCTGGGGTGATGAGATTATGGATGGTCTTGGAGATTATGGTTTGGTGTTGGGAGGTGTGGTCATGGTCAAGGGGGCAGTAGGAGGAGGTGTCCACGAGTTGGCGTTTAGCCTCAGCAATGTAAAGATTGGTGTGCCAAGCAACCACTGCGCCATCCTTGTCTGCCGGTTTGATCGTGTGGTTGGGGTTGGAGCGGATGGAGTGGAGGGCTGTACGTTAGAGTGTGAGAGGTTGGAATGGGTAAGAGGGGTGGACAGGCTGAAAACAGCCCGAGAAGAAAATTGCACAATTCACAGCCGAGACGGAACATTCGCATGTTCTATGTTTGGATGAGGCCTTCACCGATTGTTAAGCCTGGAGAAGGAATACGAATAGTTTCTGCATGGATAAACACTGGAAATGTGGGCACTGTGGGAAGGGATTCTATTAACCATCTGCTCTTGAGATTCATGAGCGCAGACACATGGGGTGAGGCCATTCACCTGTTTTGTGTGTTAGAAAGGATTCAGCGCTCTCTCCAATCTACTGACACAACAGACATTTAACACTGTGCAGATACCATGCACCTCTGACCGTGGGAAGAGACTCATTGATATATCCACACCGTTGGCGCGCAAGCAAGAGAGTATTTCCCTGCTCTGATTGTGGGAAGGAACTCTCCAGTTCAGCAAACGTGCTGAGACACAAGCGAGTTGACACTGAGGAGAGACCGTAGTGTTGTTCTGAGCGTGGGAAAGGATTTGATAAGCCGTCTGGCTTGGTTAGTCACCACCGGATGCACACTGACCAGAGGCTGTTCACCTGTTCTCAATGTGGGAAAGGATTCGCTTAGTCATCGAGCTTGGTTATTCACCAAGGGCTTCACACTGGCTAGAGGGCTTTTCCCTACCTCACTGTGGGAAGAAATTCTCAGATGTGTACGTCATACTACGACATGAACGGATTCACATCGAGGAGAGGCCCTTCATCTGCTCTCAATGTGGGAAGAGATTCACTCAATTATCCAGCCTGCAGAGACATCAGCGTGTTGACACCAGTAAGAGGCCACTCACCTGCTCTCAGGGCAGAAAGGAATTCACTTAATCCTCCCATCTGAAGGCACACCACCGAGTTCACACCGGGGAGAGGCCGTTCACCTGCTCTCAGTGTGGAAAGAATTTCTCTCGATTCTCCAAACTGCAGTCAAACCAGCGGACTCACACCAGGGAGAGGCCGTTCACCTGCTTTCAGTGCGTGAAGGGATGCACTCAATTATCCCATCTGTAGAGACACCAGCGACTTCACACCACAGAGAGGCCATTTACCTACTCTCGGTGAGGGAAGGGTAAGACTCAATTATCCAACCTGCAGAGACACCAGCGGTTTCACACCAGCGAGTGGCCACTCACCTATTCTCTGTGCGGGAAGGGGTACACTCGAGTATCCAGCCGGCAGGAAGACCAGTGAGATCACCAATGAGTGCAGGAGTGTGTTCTGCTGTTGGTGCTGCTGCTCATCATGTTCAGCACAGAATTTTGTTGATCCAGCCAGTGGGCGAAGTGAAAGCCAGAGGGTTTCTTTCTGTTGAACTGGCCACTCTCACCTTTGCTTCCAGTGAAGCACTGAATGAAGAAAGTTTTGGAAGGTAGAAGTTGTTTAGCTTGTAAAGGGAACCTCAATTATCCAACATTTCTTTATCCGAATATTGGACTTTCCGGTAAGATCGCATGGTCGCAATGCTTGGCTAAACTGTTGTCCAGCATTCAATGAACTGACCAAAATTCTCCTCACTCGTGTCTTCAGATAATCGAGGTTCCTCTGCATTTCATCTTCACCAATAGCATATTACGTTTGCATGGAGACGGTCTCGTTTGTCGGTTGTTTTGTTTAGTTGACATGGATGCTTCTCACAGAATGTAGTTGGGGATTTGTAAAGATGAAATCGCTCATTTGGAATGGCTGAGGGGAAATGAACCCGGAAGGCTTGCTGAGCTTGGAGCTGGAGGATGTAATCTCCAGTAAGGCTGTCGATGGAAGGCATTGGGTCTTGTGGTGGCAGAAAGATGTCAGACATTGGGGATATGAATGAGGAACAGGAAAGCCATTGAACTATTCGAGATGCCTCATCACGTGAGAAAATTATGATCAATCAGATTGTCATCTCCACTCCTGTCTAAATGTTCAAAGCTTTCCCCACAAGTTGGTCAAAATGTGATACCAAAGCTGTTACTGAGTCAGGAGAACTGGTATATTCTCACTGTCAAAGAGTGGAAATTTCAAAGTAAATTGCTGGAGATAAAGGAGTAAATCAGTGTTGGGAACAGTGGCTGGGGTTTTCCATAAGACCGTAATACATAGGAGTGGAAGTTAGGCCATTCGACCTATTTAGTCCACTCCGCCAGGGAATGTTGCACCAAAGACAGATTCTTCTGAGACACCAATTCTTTCTCATGTTATTACCACGAATGGAAATAGACGCAATCAATTCCAAAACATGTATATTTTCAGGAAAGTCACTCCGGATGTCCAAGAAAGCCAAGAAAGATTTTTATTCTGAGTTGCCAGCTCAGCTAAAACCTTTAGTGGAAAAGAATTTCCAAAATTTTCATTGCATTAATCCATGAATTGTGGGAAATCCCAGATGGCCTCCATCTTCAAAGATTGCAATATCTCCTCCCACGTGGTTGACGATGTCCTCCAATGCATCTCATCCACGTCCTGCACCTCCGCCCTCTATCCCCACCCATCCCAACGCAACAAGGACAGAACACCTCTCCCGTCCCTCAGTCCTCCACTTTCACCCCACGAACTTGCATATAGACCGTGTCGTCCTCCATCACGTCTGCCACTGATTTACGGACCCCACTGCCAGAGACATATTTCTCTCCCCACCTCAATCAGCATTCCAGAGACCATTCCCTCTGCGACTCCCTGGCCAGCTCCATGCCCCACCCCCACTCACTCCTGACACCTGCACCTACCACCGCAGGAAGTGCAGCACCTGCACCCACACCTTCCCCTCCCCCTCCCCTTCTCCGTTCAAGGTCCACAAGGATCCTTCCACATCGAAAGAAATCTACCTGGACCCCAAACAATGTCATCTACTGTATCCGTTGCACCCAATGTGATCTCCTTTAAATCGGGGAGACAGGACGCCAACTTGTGGATCGTTTAGGAGAACATCTCTGGCACATCTGCACCAACCAACCCTGCCAGCCCGTCGCTGAATGCGTCAACTCCTTTCCTACACTGCCAACGACATGCAGGTCCTGGGTCACCTTCAGTGCAAAACACTTCCCGCCCACACTTAGAGACAGAATGTCTCCAATTGCGTAATGTGACCCTGCAATCAAGTAGGATCAATGTGGATTTCACCAGTTTGCTAATTTCCCCCACTCTGCCCTCCCCACCCACCCCCGTTGTCCCTGTCAGAAGCCACCAACTTGGCACTACCTTTTTGACCTGTGCATCGCCTCTGTCATCTATCTGTTCAACCCTCCTCTTCCACCTTCATCTCTCCAGGGTAAAGATATAAATTGGGGTGGGGGGAGTTGTGGGACTAGTGAGAAGGTAGCAAAGAGTAGAATTGGTGAATGTGCTTGGGATGGAGGCGATAGGTCAGAGGAGAGAGTGGGGGAAGGTAGCAAAGAGTACAATAGGTGAATGGGAGTGGGTTTGGATGGTGAAAGGTCAGAGCAGAGGGTGGGGGAAAGTAGTAAAGAGTACACTATGTGAATGGGTTGGGGATGGAGGTGATAGGTCAGAGAGGAGGGAGGGGGAAGTTAGAAAAGATTATAAACCTCAGCGTGATGTGGAAGTCTTAAAGTGGTAGACCATATGAACACAGAAAAGTATAGCACCGACCGGCCCCTTCGCCCAGGACATTGTGCGAAGGATCAATCCTAATGTAAAATAAAATAACCTGCGCATCCCTCAATTCACTGCAATTTAAGCAGTCACTTAAATGTCCCTAATGGCACTGCTTCCAGCACCACCACTGGCAAAGTATTCTATGCACTCAGAGCTCTCTGAGTAAAGAGCCTACATTTGATGTCCCATTTATATCTTTCTCCTAATATCTTAAAACTATGACCCCTCGTGCCAGTCATCCCTGCCCTGGGGAAGAACATAAATTCTAAAATTGAGAAAAGTGATGACGTTATTGAGAGGCGAATAGGTTTTCTTCGGAATTGTGATTAGGAATATTAACAAAAAATCTCGAAAGCAAACTTTGCCCCTTTAATGTAAAAACGCACGGGAATAACATCACCAAGAAAGGAGGGTATCATCCACGAACCAGTTGCAGGTCTTTTGACAGGGAGCTGTGACAACACAGACGCTGGGACGTTTTCAGACAGAGCGCTCTCGAAATCACAGGTATAAGAATGAGAAACTGGGGAGGAACCGATGTAAATTACAGTGGGCGAAGACATACGTTTGGGTTGATCCCTTTAGAAAATGAATGGCCCTTCAGGACTTCAAGAGATAAACATCCCGGGCAGTGAAAGTGAAATTTAATTCAAACCATCAAAGAGATATTAGGATTGTGCTAAATAAGGGCGCTTTGTTTCGCTTCACATTTGCACAATAAAGTTTTTTTTGTTTAACAAAATGACCTGTGGTGCAAGGAGGCCAGGATCAGTCAGTGAGAATCACCATATACAGTGGGGCAGCAGAAGCTGATCAGGTTCAGAAAGTGCAGAAACATTCCTGAAGAAAGGCCGATGCCCGAAACGTCGATTCTCCTGCTCCTTGGACGCTGCCTGACCTGCTGCCCTTTTCCAGCAACACATTTTCGGCTCAGGAAGTGATGACCGGATAAACCACCTCATGAAGGAACAGCGTTCGGAAAACTAGTACTTCCAGATGAGCCTGTTGGACTATGACCTGGTGTTGTGTAATTTTTAACGTTGACCAGATGAAACACATATTCAAATGACGAAGCCCACAGTGTGATGAATTTGTTTTTGGTTGACACAGGGAGTGTACCTGAATAAAGCCTTTTGAAAATATATGAGTGGGAGTGTCACTGGCAAGGCCAGCAGAAGGTGCCCATCTCTATCTGTCCCTGAACAGTGATGGGCTATCAGTCAGCTGCTTGAAGTGTTGCAAACTCAGAGTCTCTGTGTCTGCCTAGCGATCGCTGGAGCCTGTCTCTCCTGCAGAATGAATGGCAGCTTACTATGTAAATTGTTATTTATGTACACCTTCCTCTCTGTCCATGATACGGGCTTTTTCAGCATCATCAGAAAATTTACTAATCATGCCTTGTACATTCTCAACTAAATCATCGATATAGCAAACACACAGTAATGGGCCAAGCAGCAACCCCTTAGGCACTCCACTGTTCACTGATCTCCAGTCCCTCAAGCATGCTTCCCACCATCAATAGAATTGTCAGTGCAATTCCCCAGATCACCATGGATTCCATGCAATCTAACCTTCCAGAGCAGCCTACCATTTTGAACCTTATCAAAGGCCTTACTGAATCCTATATTGACTTTGTTTACCTCTCTGCCCTTGTCAACACTTAACAAAGCTGTGAGGCATCATCTCCCACTCAGAAAGCCATGTTGTACACTTTTAATCAAACCCTGTCTTTCCAAATGCATGCATATCTTATCCCTCAGACTCTTCTCAAGTAACTGACCACCCACAGATGTTAAGCTAACTGGCTTTTCTTTCCATCCCTTATTGAATATGGGCACAACATTTGCTATCCTCCAGTCTTCTGCCTGTGGCTAAAGATGGTGCAAAACTGTCAGCCAGAGTCCCCTCAATTTATTCTCTAGAATGTTGCAGTATTCCTGGAAATAACTGGTCACTACCAGTATATTTATACACCTTCGTGCATTCTATTACATCCAACACCATCTCGACTGTGATATGGAATGTCCCCAAGATATCACCACTAACTTCCCCAATTTCCCCAGATTTCATGTCTTTCTCCACAGTAAACACAGAGGAGAAATATTCATTGAGAATCTCGCCCCCTCTGCTGCGATTCTGCACATACTTGCCCACTTTGGTCCTTGAGGGACCCTATTCTCTCTCTAGCTATTATTTTACCTTTAACATACTTAAAGTACCTCTTTGGATCACCATAATACTCTCAGTCAAGGCTATCTCATGATCCCTTTTCGCCCTCCTGATTTCCTTCTGAAGTAAACTCATGTATCTTCTTCTGCAGGGGAACTCTCCAACCACAAGGAATGAAGGCAGATTTTTCCAGCTTTCTCATTTCCCGTCCCCCCATCTTATCTCTGTCCCAACCCTCGGACTCAGCACCGCCTTCTTCCTGGTCTCCCTGCCCCCACCTCCTCTCTGGCCTATCACACTCACCTTATCTTCCTTCCACCTATCGCATTTCGAATGCCCCTCCCCCAATTCCCTCCTCCGTAACTTTTACTTTGTAAGCTTGGTACACCCTCCTCATTCCTGAAGAAGGGCTCCCGAAATGTCGATCCTCCTGCTCCTTTGCTGTTGCCTGTCTTGCTGCGCTTTTCCACCAACACATTTTTAAACTCCTGTATTCCCTGCATCCCTCCAGGGATGCCTTTGATCCCAGTTGTCTGTATCTGAGCCACACCTCCTTGCTATCTGCACAAAGTCTCAGCATCTCTTATTATCCAAGGTTCCCTATTCCTGTCACCCACACTCACACAGGAACAGATAGGGATTGAATTCCAGTCATCTCAATTCTAAAGGCCCCCAACTGGCTAAATGCCCTTTTACCTGCAAACAACCTATTCAAATCAAGCCCTGAAAGCTCGTGTCTAATTCTTTGTCCCAATTTAGAACTTGAATCTGTGGACCAGTTTTGTCCCTCTCCATAACTATTTTAAAATTACTAGTTACTTGTCCCAAAGTGCTCTCCCACTGTCACCTCATTCACACGCCCTGCCTTATTTCCCAAAAGTAAATCGAGTTTTGCTCCTTCTGGAGTAGGATCCTCGGTATACTGTTTGAGAAATCCTTCCTGAACATACTTAACAAATTCCAACCTATCTAAACCCTTCATGCTCAGGCATTCCCTGTCTATGTTGGGGAAATTAAAATCCCCTCCAATGACAACCCTATTGCT
This sequence comes from Hemiscyllium ocellatum, assembly GCF_020745735.1. Lineage (NCBI taxonomy): Eukaryota > Metazoa > Chordata > Chondrichthyes > Orectolobiformes > Hemiscylliidae > Hemiscyllium > Hemiscyllium ocellatum. The sequence continues at coordinate 1,061,334 of NW_026867575.1, forward strand.
CGTTCAAATCTCCCCAGTCTCACTGCATATTTGTTCTTATAATTGACTATTTGGGAGCTTAGAGTATAACGTCACCATCCCCTGGTTGGTCCTTAGCTCTATCCACAAAGCCTCAGTGGATGATGCTTCAGTTATTCCATCTTGACCACTGCTTGAATAGTCGCCCTCATTAAAAATGCACCCCCCTTCCTTCACCTCAGTCCTGCCAGCCGCACTTGTCCCGTGTTGGAGAAACAAAGCTCACAATATAAGAGATTTCAGTCTGAGTCAAATTCTGAAGCAGCGAATGTCATTGAAACGTTCTTGCAAGAACAGTTGCCATCAAGTAGGCACCCTGATCCAGAACTTACTCAACGATTTATGCATTTTCATTCTCGATATTTCACGTTTTACGTCATTGGCCTTGAAACCTATCAATATTCCTTATTGTGATCTGCCCCTGCCTAGCTGCACTCCACCCTTGTTTACTTCCCCCACTAATACAAGCTGGGCGGCCCTCACCCCTATTTATCCTATCCCTTATTTCTAAGTGACTTGGCTTGCTTCAATGCTGACATGAGGGAAATGTGCTGAGCTTGGCATATCTCGATGTTCTTTTTCACCTTATCTGTTTGTCTGCAACATCTTCCATTGTTTGCAGGCACATTTCATTTCTGTATGCACATTTTAACTAATGAAAAGTAACTATGTATTCCTTCAACATAGTTTTCATTCCTGTGTTAGTTTATTTTATGTAATAAGCAATGATTAGTTTGGCTGAAACACTTATATACTGATGTTAATAAGCAATTATGGTTGCAGTAGAAATACTGGTTTACCTATATCCCACAATTTACCCTTTTTCTTTTGCTGCATTTTTTTCATATATGTCGCTTCCAAATTGAACAGCATCTTCTCCGAAATTTCATTTATTTTGGAATTCTCCCCACAATCACTTATTCACTCATTGTTTTAAAGGTACAGCCCTTTCCCCCCGATTGCTCTTTAGAGGCATTGTGTGTCCAAAGCTGTCTCAGTCAACCTTTAGATTAACCCCCGTGCGCAAAGCATGATGCAGCTTCCTATTGCGATTAGAACTACCACCACTACGATCAAGGAGGTAAGGACTGAAACCACCACACCCCTCCACTTTCCAAACCACAATTCTAGCCACCCGGTGAATGAGGTGCTGACTCTTGAATGTTTAGCTCGTTGTTCCGCTCGTGTTGTTAGACCTTCCAGGGCTCGAGTAATAGACCCATCTCGGGCAGGGTTATTTGGAATAAAGAGACAAAAGCTCCATCCTAACATTGCACAAACTCGCCCTTTTTTTCTGCTAGGGTACCTATGACCATCCTATTCTTCCACGACATTCTGCTGGTTGCATCAAATTGTTCGTCTATACGTTTAATTTCGTCTCTAGTGTAATTGATGAACCTTTGCTGATTGGAGAAAATATAATTTATCCAGTCCACATTTTTTACTGACTGTTACCCATTAGAACAGTGCTGATTCAACGCCTGCCGTGATCTGGTTACGAGCCTTGAACTCATCAGGTACCCCTCTTGGGACTCACAAACGAAGTACCCAATAGTGATCTCTTGCTTCGTCCCCCTTCCGTTACTATCTCTTTCTTTTAAATGCCAGGGTGAACGGAATTGCGAATTGTACAATTGCACACATGCCCCTCCAATCTGTAGGTAGGGTGGGTCTCAATATTTTCCCTCCGCAATACCACCACAGATCCACTCGGAGAATTCTTAATGCGGAATATTTCCCTCCCTTTTCTGTCATGTACTGAATTTCGGTACATGCTTTCAGTTCCCTCAAATAACTGGACCGATTTGTTCCTCGCCTGTTTACACACGATGTGTGATTTCCGAACACGGCAGAAACATGGTGGTGGGGCGGGGGGGCGGTGTCGTCTTTAGGCCTTTCTTCTTTCAAAGTGGGAACTTTCATAGAAGGGGCATACAACCTTTATTACTCCTTGTCGTCTCACCCTGATAGAGGGATATCATGCATGTCATACCTCTTCTGCCTCACTTCCAGCCGAGCAGAAAGGGGACTACTTAGGGCATTGGTCTCCCAGAGGCACATGCAAACCAATGCTTTTATGCAAACTTTTCACAGTGTGCTTTAGCCATTCAAACCAGGCATGAGTATCCCAGCTGCTTCTACTTCAATTGTCTGCGTTAAGACCTTTACCTCGACAATTTTTATCACCTTAGAGTCCGAGTAAGTGGCTCTACCATTCCTTTCTCCTAACCGGGTTCTGTCTTTCACCTGTATTTTAAAACAACATTCCAGGAAATTCTTCCGTCTGCTTTCATCTCTATTCCAAATATTTGGTCTAATTGGACCTGATAGGCTTCTCCCCCTAAATCTTCTTCATACTATGAGGTTTTCCTTGTTGGTAAATATGTTGGGTTACACTTTTTATCGGGACAGTCAAGAGCTGGCTGGAAAAGGTCTTGGTGTACTGTAACGAGTGGACGAATAAAGAGATCAACTCTGAGGGCTTCCTGCCTCCGCCATTCTTTACTCAAAAATTTCCCTTACACTTCTCTCTCCGGTACATTTCTTCCCGTTAGTGTTATCCTATGCCCCCCTTTCAGGACATTTTTCATAGAAACTAAGATGTATCTCTGAGTTACTGCATTGCTTAAGATTTCTTACATCTCCACAATGCACCAGACTGTATGACTTCTATGACTTGTGGATGTGTACTTTCGGGAGCCATTATCACTAAGTAAGACGACTACACCATAGACTGACAGAATCCTACGATTAGAAAAGCTAAAGTAGTGTACCAAAACATTCTTCCCATTCTACAGTAGTATTGAGGCACCGAGACACTTAACATACAATACTACAGAAATTATCCCGCACTCGCATCTCCACTGTATGATCAGTCTTTTTAGCTGAAGTTTAAGTGTTTGTTTTGTCGATTCGGATGTCCAGACTTCTCTCTCAACTGGAGATTCCACTGACCCTTTACGCAGAGTGTAGTGAGTCTAGACTATCTCTGCCGTTCTTATCGGGGTTTCAGTGGTTAAGAGTGCTTGGTACAGCCCTTCCCATTCTGGTTGCAATTCGGTCTCAGTCCATGATTCGACTAGAACACAATCCCCCTGTTTGATCGGGTGGACAATTAATTTAAGGGGTGGAGTCTGTGCCAATAAACTCTGTTTCCTGAGAAAGGACAAAGAGGAGGACAAGCCCAGCATATAATTCTTTAGGAACAAATCTTTAGCCTCCAGAGTGGGCAGTTCCACTTTCTTTACTGTATAGGACAGGCCAAACAATATCTCATCAGAGGACATCCATATTTCTTTCATTGGGGCCGTTCACATTCGCATGTGTATGTAAACACTAAGTCCAAGGAGTCTGATTTCTAGTATTAATTTAGATAATTGCTTATTGAGTGTTTGTTTCATTCTCTCAACCATTCTTGGTGAAGATGGGTATCAAGGGATGTCGAACTCCCAGGAGATTCCTAAAACCCTTCGCCACTCCCTGGAGTACCCTGGAAGTAAAATGAGTTCCCTGATCCGAATCTATGCATTCCACTATCCCGCACCTGGGGATTATGCGTTCAAATATTATTTTGGACACCGCACTTGTGGTGGCAGTGACTGAAGGGAATGCCTCCACCCCTCTAGATAGGTGATCAACCATTACCAGCATATAACTCAATCTTCCCAATCGGGATAATTTGGTAAAGTCTATCTGAATGCTCTAAAATTGCCTTAGCCTAGGTTCTATCCCTCCTGGGACTTGTTTCCTGATGAAGGGCTTATGTCCGAAACGTCGAATTTCCTATTCCTTGGATGCTGCCTAACCTGCTGTGCTTTAACCAGCAACACATTTCATTTTCAGCTTGTTTTCTTAATACCTTCTTGTTTATATATATATCATCACACAGTACTTGTACTCCCCAGTGACTCCCCTGATGTAAGACAGCCATAATTTCTCACATCGTCATTTTATTTAAAATTTCCCTCCCATCGGGTAACATCCAGCTTCCAGTCGCTGTTTTTACAACTCCAAAATCTTTTAGCTCCTTTTCTCCTTTGCAGTAAACGAGGGGCACCCTGAAGATATAGAATTGCACGTATTAAGGAGTATATCGCTGTTCCCTGTGGATTCATGGCTGCTTCTTTAGGTACCTCATCGGCCAGTTTACTTCCCCTGACTTCCAGCTCATTCCCCTTCTGATGTCTGTTTATGTGAACTACCGCTATTTTTCTCGGGTGTTAGAGAGACTCCAGCACGTGGTTATCAATTCCTCATTCGCTAATTCTTTTTCTCTTCTGTTTGTTAGTCCTCTTTCCTGCCAAACTTTACCGAAGGTGTGTACCACTCCAAATGCATATTTGGTGTCTGTGTACACCGTTGCTTCTTTGTCTTCTAAGGCTCTGTGAGCTCTTTCTAGGGAATTGAGTTCACAAGTTTGGGCTGATCAGCAGGTAGGCAGTCTTTCAGCCTCGATACCGCTTTCCTCTATCACGTCTACTACAACATATCCAATGTGCCTTTTCCCCTCAATCACCCAGGAGGACCCATCGATAAACAACTGAGCTGCAACGGTACGTCCCATAAGTCCATCCCCACTTTCTTATGATGGTCAATAATTTCAAGGCAATTGTGTTCTGGATTGACAAGGGCCACCCCCTCTCCCTGCCATAGAAATGCAGCTGGATTCAAACAACTGTCTGTGACTAACACTTTGTCATTCTGGTCAATTAAGATTGTCTCAAACTTAAATATCCTAGAGCCTGTGAGCCATCGTCCTGCTTTCTGAGTTAGTATGGCCCGTATCTGATGTGGGGTGCTGAATATTAAGGATCCCCCAAAAGTAAGTTTCCAATTCTCCTGTACCAATAAAGATATTGCTGCCACTGCCTGCACACACTCCGCCACCCGCTTGAGAAAGGGTCTAATAATTTAGACAAGTAGGCAACCGGTTGCTTCTTCCACCCCGGCCCCCATCGCTGGGTCAGGACCCCTAGAGCCACTCTACTGCCTCCCATGACAAACAAATGGGAGTGTTTGTCTCAGGAAGGTAATGTAAGAACAGGGGCATGGAGTAGGTTCCACTTTAGTTGTTCAACTAATTCCCTCTCTTCTTCCGTCCAGTTCAATAATTTAGGTTCTTCCTCTAATAGTTTCAAATATAATTTGTTTGTTGTCTTTGCATGTGAGTCTATCCCTAATCTCCAGTACCCCGCTAATCCCAGTACTTTTCGTAATTCTCTCTTGGATTTAGGCAGCGGCATTTCCACAATTCCGTCATTTCTGTCTGGGCTTGGTTTTCGTTTTCCTTCAGTGAATTGGTATCCCAAATATCCGACTTCCTTCTCTGCGTATTGCAATTTATTCTTGGAGACCCTCAATCCTTGTTCCCCCAGAAAGTTTACTAATTCGTTTATGGCTTCTATCGTGTTGTCCCTTTTCTCGCCTGTTACCAGACGACCATCTACACATTGTAACACAGTAGTTCCTTTGGGGCTATTGAACTTCTCCAAGACTCGTTCCAACACCTGCCCAAGAGATTCTGGGATTCAGTAAGTCTCTGCAGGAGTACCATCCATCTGTACTGCTGTTTTCACCATGTTTTTGGATTTCCTCTCGAAGAAAAACAGATTCCTACACCCCTCCGCCAGTGGACATGCCCAGAAGGCTTCCTTCAGATCCACGACTCTGAACTATTTATGGCCATGGGGAATCTTACTCAGTAGTGCAGAGGGATGAGGGACCACAGGGTGGCGGGCTTGTACTATTTGGTTCAATGCCCTTAGGTCTTGCACCAGGCGATAACGACCGTCCGATTTCTTTCCTGGCAGGATAGTGGTATTGTAAGGGGACATGCAGGGCTCTCGTAATCCATCCTTAATCATTACCTTAATACTGGCTGCAGTCCCTTGCGTCACTCTATTGAAATCCGATATTGTCTTTTGCTTACCACGTCTTCCTCTCTCTTTAAACTGATCTCCTAATGAGGTAGATGTAATCCCCCGCGATTCCGTTGCCGTGCCCACAGTTTGTGTTCTATTTCCTTCTCTACTTCCTCCGTCAGGACTGCCATTTGTATCACTAATCTCTGGTCCCTTACTCCAAACTCCAGTCCCAGGAGTATGATCAAATCTCTCCACAAGAAGTTACTTCCGATATCAAAAATATATAACATTTCACTTTCGACTATATCCTTCCCACTTTCAATTATTATAGGTTCAAAAACTGGAACTGTGAATCCGTCCCCTTTTACTCCAGAAAGAGTTAATCGTCTATTCGAGATTTCCACTCCTTCGGGCTTAAAATTTAAGTATGACCTTGCTGCCCCCATATCGACTAGGAAAACTACGTCCTCTTTGTAAGGTACCACCTAAAAAAATATCAAGGGTTTCTGTGGGTCCCGAGGAGTAAGGAACCCCTGTCACCCCTATTCTTCATCAAGGTTCATAAACGGTACTGCCTTTGTTTCCTTTTTCAGATCTGGATACTCTCTCTTAAAGTGACCTGTGTTTCCACAGTAATAACATCCCGCCTGTGGGGATTTCCACGTCGAACCTTGTTGTTGTCCACCAGACCGTTTAAGATGTCCTCCCCGATCTCTTCTCCTCCCTTTATTTTCAACATGCTGCTGGCCACCATTCCGATTTCCTTCTGCTTTTAATTTTATCCTTCTCTTTATTACCTAACCAACCATGACTATCATTATTTTTGCCTTTAGTTTCTGCTTCTCATGTTACGTTGCCGGATCAATTGCTGAGCAGATTTAACCAATTGAACAGCTGTAGGACCACGTCATGGCCATTCTTCATCACCCAATGTTTTGCTCAGACCTTGATTTTTTAAGAAATGTTGCAATATTTCTTCCTCCTTGTAACCTCAAATACCGATTCGTCAAGTTATGCTTGTCTAACGTTAAAGCCTGTTTATTACACATTTTGGAATTTTACTTGTAAATATATGCTTATATATTATAAATTCATTTATTCAGTATTTAATATTTAAAATGTAAAATGCATTCAGTTCCCAATTTCGAAATTCACTATAACACCCGGTTTTAGTTCCTTGCTTTAAATCCAAAATTAGTTTTCTTAAGTAGTCCTGGCCAGTCATTGCTCACTTACAACGCTATAGGTCGTGAAATAACCGGAGCTGCCTTAAAAGTATTTGTCTACTCAAGTTTTTAAAAAAAGTCTCACGCAAGAATAATGGCCGAATCCAAGGACACAGGAATTAACCATAGGTTTTTTTTTTATTTGTTACAATCTAATGTTGAACTGAGACTTCAACTGTCCTCTATGAATCGCTTTTATGTCAGGATAAAAGGGATTAGTTACAAACTGATAGTAAGGCTGTCATGACCTATAAAAAGAACTGGAGTTAACATTTTATTTCATAATCATTGCATAATCCTTAACATTAAAAGAAATCATGTTAAATTTCCACAATTGAAATCAGATGTGAAACAGTCCCGGAAATCAAGCTCCAGGGAACAACGCACAAACATTCTATCACCAATACCCAAATGTGCATTAGTCACAATAGAATTGATCTGCGAATGCAAATTCACCACATAGACAGAGATATACGAATTTGCATATGTGGAACAGTGCGTGTGCGTGTACATGAGAGAGAGTTGGCTTATGTGTGTGCATGCTCGAAAGAAAATGCACATGAGTGCGATTGAGTATCAACAAGTTTGACTATTGCCTGGTGATGTGTGAATTTTCATTTTGCCCACCCAGCACAACACCAGCTCCTCCACATTATTTTCAGGCATCATTAGAGATGGACATCCACTTCTGGCCTCACCTGTCACACTCCCATTCTAACATTTTCCAAGATCTTCAGACATGCTCCCTGTGTCAAACAAAAACAAATGCATCACACTGTGCACGATGTCATTTGAATTTGTGCTTTATCTGGTCATCACTTTCAGAGCCTGCCTGCCTTCTGCTGTCTCAGTGTGTGTGGAGATTCTCACTGATTAACCCTGCTCACCTTTTGTCCCCAGGGAACAAGAATCCTGCAATCTTTGTCGGGACAGGCAATGTTTAAAAAGATGCTTTCAAATAATCATAAGTAATGCTAGTATAGCACAGTGGCTAGCACTGCTGCGTCACAGCGCAGTGGGTTTGATTTTGGCCTTGGGCGACTGTGTGAATTTTGCATGTTTTCCCTATGACTGCGTGGGTTCCTTCCATGTGCTCCGGTTTCCATGGTAATGATAGACCAGTGAGCCTTACTTCAGTTGTTGGTAGAGTGTTGGAAAAGGTAAAAAGAGATAGGATATGTAATCAACCAGAACAGAGTAATGTGATTAGGGATAGGTCGAGCCTGACAAAACTTATTGAGTTATTTGAGAAGGTTACCAAACAGATAGATGAGAGTAAACCGGTTGATCTGGTGCATATGGATTTCAGCAAGGCGTTCGATAAGGTTCCCAACGGTAGGCTATTGTACAAAATGCAGAGGAATGGGATTGTGGGAGATATAGCAGTTTGGATCAGTAATTGGCTTGCTGAAAGAAGACAAAGTTTGGTGGTTGATGGGAAACGTTCATCATGGCGTGCAGTTAAGAGTGGTGGACCGCAAGAGTCGGTGTTGGATCCACTTCTGTTCGCCAATTTTATAAATGACTGGATGAGTGCGTTGAAGGGTGGGTTAGTAAAATTGCAAACGATGCTCAGGCCGGTGGAGTTGTGCACAGTGACGAGGGATGTTGTCGGTTACAGAGAGACATCGATAAGCTGCAGAGCTGGGCTGAGCAGTGGCAAATGGAGCTAAATGCGGACAAGTGTGAGGCGATTCACTTTAGTCGGAGTAACCAAAATGTAAACTACTGGGCTAATGGTAAGATTCTTGGGAGTGTAGATGAGCAGAAGCATCTCGGTGCCCTTGTACACAGATCCTTGAATGTTGCCACCCAAGTTAACAGGGTTGTTAAGGTAGTGTTGTAGCTTTTATTAATAGTGGGATCGAGTTCTGGAACCATGGGTTTATGCTACAGCTGTTAAAAAAAACTCTGGTGCGGCTGCGGTTAGAGTATCGTGTGCAGTTCTGGACACCGCATTATAAGAAGGATGTAGAAGCTTTGAAAAGGGTGCAGATGAGATTTACAGGGATGTTGCCTAGTATAGAGGGAACGTCTTACGAGGAAAGGCTGGGAGATTTGAGGCTGTTTTCGCTGGAGAGAAGAAGGTTGAGGGGTGACTTAATAGAGACATATAAGATAAGAAGAGGGTTAGATAGGGAGGAGAGGGGGTGCCTTTTTCCAAGTATGGTCACTGCGAGCACGAGGGGTAATCTTTGAATTGAGGGGTGATAGATATAGGACAGATGCCAGAGGTAGTTTCCTTACTCAGTAGTAAGGATATGGAATTCTTTGCCTGCTATGGCAGTAGATTCGCCAACTTTTGGTACATTTAAGTCATCATTGGACAAGCATATGGACGTTCATGGAACAGTGTAGGTATGACAGATTGGTATGACTGGTCGGCGCAACATCGAGGGCCAAAGGGCGTGTACTGAGCTGTCATGTTCTAAGGTCTATGTTCAATACCAACATTGGCCCCAGGACCCTTTCTGACAATACAGACACGTTCTGAAACACACCTGTAAATTGTAAATATGGACATGCTTCACGAGACCCCGCCACACCTCGGTAAATGAACACAGAACACAGAACACGCCCTTCAGCCGAACATGAGCCGAACAGTTGTCCTATCTTCAGCACCTATCCATGTACCTAACAAATTGCCACTTAAAGGTCACCAATGATACCAGCCCCCACCATTCTCTGGGTGAAGAACCTACCACTGGCATGCCAGCACACTTTCCACCCTTCGCCGAACAGTTGTCCTATCTTCAGCACCTATGCATGTACCTAACAAATTGCCACTTAAAGGTCACCAATGACACCAGCCCCCACCATTCTCTGGGTGAAGAACCTACCACTGGCATGCCAGCACACTTTCCACCCTTCACCTTAATTTTATATCCCCTTGTAACACTCTGTTGTACCCAGGGAAAAAAAGTCACTGACTGTCTTCTCTATCTATTCCCCTGATCATCTTATAAACCTCTATCATGTCACCCCTCATCCATCGACATTCCAATGAGAAAAGGCCTAGCACTCTCAACCTATCCTCCAATGACCTATTCTCCATTCCAGTCAACGTCCTGGTAAAACATCTCTGCACCCTCTCCACGTCTTTCCTAAACTGAGGCGACCAGAACTGCACACAGTACTACAAATGCGGCCTTACCAAGGTCCTATATGGCTCCAACATTACCTCTCGACTCTTGAATTCAATCACTCTGCTGATGAAGGCTAATACACCATAAGCCTTCTAACAAGCTCTATCCACCTGAGTGGCAACTTTCAAAGAGCTATGAACATAGACGACAGGATCCCTCTGCTCCTCCACCTTACCAAGAACCCTACCGTTAACCCTATATTTCGCATTGTTATTTGTCCTTCCAAAATGGTCAACCTCACAATTGACAGGGTTGAACTCATCTGCCACTCCTCAGCCCAGCTCTGCATCGTACTTAAGTCCCTTTGCAGCCAACAACAGCCCTCCTCACTATCCACAACTCCACCAATCTTCGTATAGTCTGCACCCTTCGACTCAATCTTCCAAGTCATTAATAAAAATTACAAACAGCAGAGGACCAGAACTGATCCCTGTGGAACTCTACTTATAACTGGGCTCCAGGCTGAATATTTACCATCTTCCACCACTCTCTGACTTCGACAGGTTGGCCAGTTCTCTATCCAACTGGCCAAACTTCCCACTATCCCATGCCTCTTGACTTTCCGCATAAGCCTATCATGGGGAACCTTATCAAATGCCTTATTAAAATCCAAGTACCCTACATGCACTGCTTTACCCTCATCCATGTGCTCGGTCACCTCCTCAAAGAATTCAATAAGACTTGTAAGGCAAGACCTACCACTCACAAGTCCGTGCTGGCTGTCCTTAATCAAGCAGTGTCTGTCCAGATACTCATAAATCCTATCCCTTAGTACCCTTTCCATGACTTTGCCTACCGTGGAAGTAAGACTAACTGGTCTGGAATTCCCGGGGTTAGTCATATTTCTGTTTTTGAATAGGGGCACAGCATTCGCCACTCTCCATTGACAGTGAAGACTAAAAGATCATTGCCAAAGGTTCTGAAATTTCCAATCTTGCTTCCCACATAATCCTAGGATATATCCCTCAGGCCCGGGGGACCTGTCTGTCTTCAAGTTTTTCAAAATGCCCAACACATCTTCTTTCCTAACAATATCTCCTATAGCTTACTGGTCCGTTTCATACTCTCCTCTTCAACAGTACGATCCCTCTCATTTGTAATTACTGAAGAAAAGTACTCATTCAAGACCTCCCTTATCTCTTCCGACTCCATACACAGTCTCCCACTACTGTCCTTGATCGGACCTACCCTCCTTCTCGTCATTCTCATGATTCTTACATACGCATAAAAGGCCTTGGCGTTATCCTGGATCCTACCCGCCAAAGATTTTTCATGCCCTATCTTAGCTCTCCTAATCCCTTTCTTCAGCTCCCTCCTGGCTCTCCTGTATCCCTCCAACGCGCTGTCTGGAACTTGTTTCCTCAACCTTATGTAAGCCTCCTTCTTCCTCCTTACAAGACATTCGGTCTCCCTCATCAACCAAGGTTCCCTCACACGACCATCTCTTTCCTGCCTAACAGGTACATACATATCAAGGACACGTCGTATCTGTTCCTTGAAAATGTTCCACATTTCAACGACATCGTTCGCTGACAGTCTATGCTCCCAATTTATGCTCCTCAGATCTTGTCTTGCTGCATCGTATTGACACTTGCCCCAATTATAAAACCTGCTCTGTTGCACGCACCTATCTCTCTCCAAACCAAGGTGAAAGTCACAGAATTGTGGTCACCATCAGCAAAATGCTCACCCACTAACAAGCCCATCACTTGTCCCGGTTCTTTAACAAGTACCAAATCCAATATGGCCTCCCCTCTGGTCGGACAATCTGCAGACTGAGTTCGAAAAGCTTCCTGGACACACTGCACAAACACCACCCCGTCCAATCTCCTTGATTTAAAGAGCTTGCAATCAATATTTGGGAAGTTGAAATCGCCCATGACTACTACCCTGTGGCTTCTCCACCTTTCCAAAATCTGTTTCCCAACCTGTTTCGCCACATCTCTGCTGCTGTTGGGGAGCCGATAGTAAACACCCACCAAGGTGACTGCTCCTTTCCTATTTCTGACTTCAGCCCATACTACCTCCAAAGGCAGATCCCCCTCGAACTACCTCTCTGCAGCCGTTATATCATTTTGAATTAGCCACGCCACCCCTTCTCATTTTTTACCACCTCCTCCCCCCACCAATCTGACTGAAACATCTGTAACCAGGAACCTCCAACAACCATTCCTGTCCATCTTCTATCCACGTTTCCGTGTTGGCCACAATTTCATAGTCCCAAGTATCGATCCACGCCTTACATTCACCCACATTATTTCTGATACTCCTTGCGTTGAAGTATATACAGTTGACCCCATCTGTGTCGGCAAGTATTCCCTGTCAGTACTACCTTCGCCACAGCCTCGCTACATTCTTGGACATTCTGAAAAACAGCTAGCCTACATTCTCTACTACAAGTCCGGATGTCATTCCCCCTTCCAAGTTAGTTTAAACTCCCCGACGAGTGCAATCAAACCTTCCTCCCAGGATATTGGTGCCCTTCTGGTTCAGGTGCTACCCGTCCTGCTTGGACAGGACCCATATTCCCCAGACGGTAGTCCAGTTGTCCAAATACCTGAAGCCCTCCCTCCTACACCATCCTTGCAGCCACGTGTTCAACTGCACTCTCTCCCTATTCCTTGCCTCATTGTCACGTGACACTGGCACCAGCCCAGAGATGGTGACTCTGTACGTCCTGTCTTTTAGCTTCCAGCGCAACTCCGAGCTCCTGAATAACCTCCCCACCCCACTTCCTGCCGATGTCGTTCGTGCCAATGTACAACACGACTTCTGGCTGCACATCGTCCCCGTTAAGGATTCCGCAGACACAGTCTGAGCCGTCTCGGACCCTGGCACCCGGGAGGCAACACACCATCCGAGAGTCTCGCCCATGTCCACAGAAACGCCTGTCTGTCCCTCTAACTATCGAGTCTCCTATAACTAGCGCTCTCCTCCTCTCCCCTTTCCCTTCTGGGCCTCAGAGCCGGACCTCGTGCCAGAGGCCCGGTCACTGCAGCTTACCTCTGCTACAGGTACCTGTCCCCCGCAACAGTATCCAAAGCGGTATACTTATTGTTGAGGGGAACGACCACAGGGGATCCCTGCACTGCCTGCTTCCTCCCCTTCCCACCTCTGTTACCCAGCTACCTCTGTTCTCTGGCGTAACTATGGACCTGTAGCTTCTACCTAGCCCCCTCTCAGCCTTTCGAATAATCCTCAGTTCGTCCAACTCAAGCTCCTGTTCTTTAACACGGTCTGTGAGGAGCTGGAGCTGGCGACACATCTTGCAGGTGAAGTCGGCAGGAGCATCGGTGGTCACCCGTACCTCAAACATCCTGCAGGAGGAACATTCCACTGCCTGCGCTGCCGGAGCTCTACACATGGTCTCCAAAACAAGAACACTAAGTAGCTTACTTGTTCAGCTGACTGAAACCTTCTCCACTCCAACTTCTTACCTTCCCAGAAGCCTCTTGACGACTACCGGGTTCCCACTCCTAGTTGAACATACAAACACAGACTGCGAATAGAAAAACTTTAATTTAAACTGTTCTTCGCTTTCTTTCCGGCTCCCCTCTCTGTGCGCCCTCTGTAGCACTGCCTGGGGAGACTTTGTAAATACTGACAAAATGCCCAACACTTCCCTCTAAAAACTAACACAATTCCCAGAACCCGCCTATTAATACCAACACACTCCCTGAGACTACCCTTTAAATACAGACACAATACCTGGCACTCACCTCTGGAATAACTACACAGTCCCCAGGTACAGTCTCCCAACACCGAAACAGTCCTCCCTGTAATTACTGACTCACTCCACACGATTCACCTGTAAATACTGAAACACTACACGGGAGCCCCATGTAAACACTGACATGCCCACTGCAAAACTGGCACACTCCACAAGACCACCCAGTAAATGCTTACACTTTCCTCTGGGACACCCATGTAAATCCTTACACTCTCCATGTGCCCTCCCCATATACGCCGGCTGTGTATCTGGTAACCCACTGGAAATGCTGCCTAACCTGCTGTGCTTTAACCAGCAACACATTTTCAGCTGTGATCTCCAGCATGTGCAGACCTCATTTTTTACACACAGCCCGGGACCCCAGTAAATGCCAACACTTTCCCTGGCACACCTCTGTTAATGCTGTCACATTGCTCAAGAACTGCACTGAGAATATTCGCATATTCCCCGGTTCCCCGAATAACTACCGTACTGCGCACGGGAATTTGCCTCTAAATACTAACACACACTGTGAGACTCCTACATTACCCCGTAAATACTGAAAGTCTCCCGGGGTACGTTCCTGTAAATGCTGACACATGCCCCGTTGCACCCCTGCAAATACTATCCCACTGCCCTGGAACTTCTCTATGAATACTGACACACCACCCTGTAAATAATGACACAGTCTCCGGGAACGCACATGTCAATAGTGACACAATCCCCGGACATCCCCCTGTAAATACTGAGGTACTGCCCAGAACACCCCATACGCACTGACGCACTCCACGGGACTCCCCCGTAAAAAACGCATTTCACACCAGTAGCCCCGTGGAAACACTGACACACATCATGAGACATACCCGTCAATGCTGGCACACTCCAAGGGTGCCCTGCAAACACTGACACACTTTCCGGGTCGCCCTGTAAATACCAGCACTTCCCCCACCACTGCATTCTAAGGACTGATACATGCTCTGGTATTATCCTATAAATACTGACACACTTTCCTGGAACCCTCCTGTTAATGCCGATGCTGTCCCCCAGTTCCCCACACCCCCGTAAGTACTGGCAGCCTCATCAGGAATACCCCTGTAAATACTGACACACTCAACATGATCACCCTGTAAATACGGGCATTTTCAACCGGTACTCCCCTGTAAAAATTGCCATATACACCGGCACCCCTTGAAAATACCGGCAAACTCCCAGGGACCGCCCCAGTAATGCCTGGCACTTTCCATGGAACCCTCTTTAAAAATCGACTGTCTCCCCGTGACCCCCATGGAAATGCTTTTGCATCCCTCTGGGACCGGGAAAATGCTGGCACATGCCTTGGCACTCCCCTGTAAATGTTGTCACACTGCCCAGCAACTCCCCTGAAAATACTGGCCCACTCCCTGGTGCACCCATGTCAACATTGTCACACTGCCCTGGAACCCGCTGTAAAGATTGACACATTCCCTGGAAACCCCACCCGTCAATAATGACATGCTCCCCGGGAACGGCCCTGTAAAAAGTGACAGAGGTCCCTGCATGCCTCCCCTATAAATACTGACCCACTCCCTGGAACTCCCTCTAAATACTGAAAGACTACACAGGACCCACCTGGGAACAGCGACACACTTCCACCCTGGGGTGCACCTGTAAACACGGACATGCTCCACGGGTGCCCTTGTAAATACCGACACTTTCCCAGGCACATCTCTGTAAACACTGATACATACCCGACAATCACCCGACTCACCGGAAAATGCCCAAGTTAATACAGACACCGTCCCTGGGAACCCCAACTCTACAAATGCTAAAACATTACTACCGACCACCTCCCCACCGCCCCACCCATAACAACTGGCATGCTCCTCGGTAACACCCCTTTGAATACTGACACAGTCAACGGGACAGCATTGTAAATGCCGACACTTTCACCCGGATACCCCTGTAAATACTCACATATACCACACTTCCCCCCGTAAGTGCTGACACACGCCCGGGGACCTCTGCTGTAAATACTGACACAGTCCCCGGGACCCATGTTGTAAACATTGATCGACTCAAGGGGACCTACCTTATAAATGCTGACTCTGTCTCGCGGAGCCCAAGTAAATTCTGACAAACTCCCCAGGGACATCCTGTAAAGGTTGACATACTCCCTTAACCACCCCCGTAAATAGCTTCATGCTGAATGAGAACTCCCCTATAAATATTGACACGCTCCTCACAACATACCTGTAAATCCTCGCCCACTCCCCAGCAGATTCCCTTGTAAATACTGACACACACCCCACAACACACCTGTAAACCCTGGCCAACTATCCTGGATACCCCGGTAAATACTGACACGCTCCTCACAACACACCTGTAAATCCTGGCCCACTCCCCAGGATGCCCCTGTAAATACTGACACACACCCCTAAATGCATCTGTAAACACTGACATACTCCCCTGCACATCCCATTAATTCTATCACACACCCCAAGACCTCAATTTAAATTCCATCATTTCCGTAGGACCTCCCTGTAAATGCTGATGCATTTCGTGGAACTGCCCTGTAAGTACGGACAGACTGCCTGGGACATCTCTGTAAATACTGATGCATATTCCAGCGCAATCCTGTCAATACTGGCATACTCCCCGGCACATCCCGGTAAATGCTGACAATCTCCACTGGAACACACCTGCGAATATCGACACTATATCCAAGATCAATCTGCAAACGCTGACACACTCACGAGGATGTTCCTGTAAATACTGACAGACTGTGCGGTGTGACCCTGTAAATATTTGCACACTCCCCAGGTCTCCCCTCTAAACACCAACACACTTTTTGGACCCTGCTGGAAATACCGACACACACACACAGTGACCTCC
Organism: Hemiscyllium ocellatum; assembly: GCF_020745735.1. Lineage (NCBI taxonomy): Eukaryota > Metazoa > Chordata > Chondrichthyes > Orectolobiformes > Hemiscylliidae > Hemiscyllium > Hemiscyllium ocellatum. The sequence continues at coordinate 1,078,168 of NW_026867575.1, forward strand.
TTGTAAATACAGACACATTCCTTGGCACTGCCCCGCTGTAAATAACTACCCAATCACCAGGAAACCCTATCAAAACAGACACAGTCCCTGTAAATACTGACTCGCACCCCAGAATGCAACTGTAAATGCTGACACATTCCACGGTTGAGCCATGTAAACACTTACACACTCCTCGGGAACCCTCATGTAAATACAGACATCCCAGGACCCGCTGCATTCAGTACCGACACATTTCCCGGGGTCCCCTGTAAATACTGACACAGTCCTCCGGAACCGCCCTATAAATATGGGCACTTTCCAACAAGGCATCCCTGTAAGTACTGACATATACCTCAGGAGCCACCTGTGAATACTGACACACTGCCCGATAATTCACCTGTAAATCCTGACACACACATTGTGACCCCACTACAAATACCGAATCTGCTCCCTGGAAATACTGGCACATCGCCCCGGAACCCCAGTAAAAAGTGACACACTCCCTGGCACACCTCTGCTAATGTTGTCACACGACCCAGGAACATTGATCCATTCCCTGGAAATCACCTATAAAAACGAAATGCTGCCTGGGATTTTCCCACTGAATACTGACGCACAGCGCAGAACAGCATGGCTGTGGAAACCCGAAAAACCCGGGGGAACCTTCCTGTAACTCCTGACACACTCCTCGGTGCACCCCTTTAAATACCGTCACACTGCCCAGGAAACCTTCCGTAAATATTCGCTCACATCCCGAAAGACGACCCTGTAAATAATGACACACTTCCTGGAAACTACCTGTAAATAACTGCACTCATCCACTCCCGTATACCCTGCTTTAAATACTCAGAGCTTGCCCAGAACGCCCCGTAAATACTGACCACACCACTCCCCGCGCTATATACCGACTTTCTGTCTCGCACTTCCCTGCCAATACTAACACACAACATGAGACACTTCCGTAAACATTCACACACAACCAGTATCCTTCCTGTAAATACTGGCACGCTCCAAGTGACATCCCTGCAAATACCGACACTTTCCCCACCACACCCCTGTAAATACTGACACATACACCAGAATCGTCCTGTAAATACTGATACACTACCTGGAAACCATTCTGTTAATACCGACCCAGTCCCCAAGACACCCCATCCGTAAGTGCAGCAGTCTCCTCAAGAAAAGCTGACACACTCAACATGTTCATCCCGTAAATACCGACACTTTCCACTGGGATACCCCTGTCATACTGCCGTTTACCCAGGTAACCCTCGGCAAATATCGACACACTCCATCTGACCACCGCTGTTATTCCTGACACACTCCATGGCACCCCGTATAAAAATGGACTCTCTCCCACAGGATCCATGTAACTGCTGACACATTCTTTGGCACACCATTGTAAATGTTGTCACACTGCCCTGTTACCTCCCCCACTTAAAGACTGACAGACTTCTCGAAGCCACCAACCAGAAATAATGACACATTCCCAGGGAACGCCCCTGTCAGTAGTGACAAACACGCTTGCACACTTCCACCCCCTGTAAATAATGACCTACGCCCTGGAACTCCCAGTAAATTGGATCCAACTGCATATATCAATACACTACGGAACCCCCATAACACTGACACACTCCCTAGGACCACATATAAATACCGACACTTTCCCCACCACATCCCAGTAGATACTGACACATTCCCCTTTAACATCCTACAAATACTTACACACTCCCTGGAACCAACCTCCGAGGAAATAATGGCACCCTCCCCGGAACCCTGCTGTAAAGATTAGATTTCTCTATAGTGTGGAAACTGACCCTTCTGCCTAACAAGTCTGCACTAACCAGCCAGGCCCATTTCCTTCTGACTAATGCGCCTAAAGCTACAGGCAATTTAGAATGGCCAATCATGCTCCATTTCCCTCTCACCACCCCGGGGGAAACCCACATAGACACGGAGAGAATGCACAAACTCCACACAGGCAGTCAGGCAAGGCTGGATTCGAACCTGGATCACAGGTCCTGTGAGGCTTTAGTGCTAATCACAGAGCCATTTTGCCGCCCCAAATATTGCCATATACTCCATGAACCCCTATAAATTGAATTATCTCCTCTGGACACTTTGCAAATACTGAAAGACTCATCGAGAAGCCACCAGTAAGTTCTGACACACTTCCTGTGAATACTGACACACTCCCCGGAATCCCCCTGAGAATAAAGACACATTACCTGGGACACTCCCTGTAAATGCAGGCGATCTCCCGGTGACCCCACCTGTAAATAATGACGTACACCTCGGAAAAAAAAACCTCGAAAATGCCGAAACAATGCATTGGGACGCCCCTGTAAATACAACTACATACCTCAGTAACATTTGTATATACCGACACACTCGCCGGGAAACCACATTCCCGAAAATACTGACACGCTCATCAGGACACACCTATAAATACCGATACTTTACTCTGGAACCCCCAGGAAATACTAACGCACAGCAAAAGTGTTCACTGTGAATACTGACACACTCCCCGGCATCACCCTGTATACACCGACACACTTGCTGGGTGTTCCCTGTAAATAATTATACATTCAACAGGAGCGCCCTGTAAATACTGAAATACTCCCCGGGAGACCACCTGAAAGTACCGGCACAGTCCATGGGAGCACCGTGTAAATACTGACATATTCCCAAGGACACCACTGTAAAGACTGACACACACTACAGGACCACCCTGTAAATGGTGACACACATCCCGCATGCCCCCTTTAAATACCAATGCACTCCCTGGAGCCGGGCCCTGTAAATACTGACACACTCTACGGCCCTTCCCCCCCCCACCAATAATTCCGATACTCATCTCGGGAACGACCTCTCAATATTCCACTGCAAATAACAGCTCACTACCCGGGATACTGTGTGTAATTACCGACCCTCACCCTAGGATGCCCCTGTAAATATCAAAACACTGCACAGAGACCCCCTCTTCCAAATAAGGACATCCTCACCGATATCCCCTGTAAATACGGACACAGTCCATAGGTCGTGTCCTGTAAATACTGACGCACTCCCCAAGACACAACCTGTAAATACTGGCACATCACCCAGACGTCTCCTGAGAATCCTGGCAATCTCCCCAAAATCCCCTGTAAATAACGATACACTGGCTGGGACGCCCTCACCGCTCAATCAATACAGGCACTCTCCCCCGGCTCCCTCTGTAAATAGCGACACTATCTCAGGACGCAACCCCTGTAAATACCGACTCAACCCCAGGGACACCCCTTCTAAATACCGACACACTTACCGGGACAAACCTGTGAATCCTGGCACACTCCCCGGGACACCCCTGCAAATAACGACACACTGCTTGCGTCCCCCTCTGTAATGTCAGAACCCACTTTAAATACTGACACTCTCCCTGGACGCAACACCTGTAAATGCCTACTCTGCCCTAGGGACAACCCCCTGTAAGTGCCAACACACTCCCCAGGACCAACCTGTCAATACTGACACGCTTCCCAGGACCCCAACGTAAATACTGACATGCTCCTCTCGACGCCCCTGTAAATAGGGACAGACTCCCCAGGTCTCGCTGATAATACTGACACACTCCCCGGGACCCTAAATGTAAATATTGACACAATACACAGGACCCCTCCTAAAAATATTGACAGACTCGGCGCCATACTCTAGTAACTACTGAAACACGCCCTGGGACCACCCTGTAAATACTGAAACACACCCTTAGGCCATCCTGCAAATTCTGACATACTCCGTGGGACCCCCCTGTAAATGTTGACATACTCCCTGGCAACCCCGCCCCCCCGGAAATGCCGACACACTCTCCAGAACACCCTGTAAATCACAACATACTCCCCAGGGCCCCCACTAAATAACAACACACTCCATAGAAGCCCTGCAAATACTGACACACTTCTCGGGAGCCCTCTTGAATACTGGCACACTCCCTTGGAACCCGCTGCAAATACTGATACTTTCCCTCGGACCCCATTGTAAATACCAACACAGGACATGGGGTACCCTATATATATCGACACACTGTCCAGGACCCTCCTGTTAACACCAACACACTCTCCAGAACTCCCACGTAAATAACAACACAGTCCCCACGTACCACTTAAAATACTGGCACACTCCCCTGGCCCCCCTGTAAATACCTACACACTGCCTGGAACAGCCCTGTTCATGCTGACTCATTACCGGGACCCCCTGGTAAATATCAACACACTCACCAGGACACCCTATATATTTCAACACTCTCTCCGGGACCTCCATGTAAATATTGTCACACTCCCTGGTATCCTCCTGTTAATAATGACACACTCTCTAAGACACTCGCTGGAAATGCAGACAATCTCCCTTGGAAGACCCTATAAATACCGACACACTCCACATGACTTCTCTGGAATGATTAGACTAGATTCTCCACAGTGTGGGAACAGGCCTTTCAGCCCAACACGTCCACACCGCTCCTCCAAAGAGAAACCCACCCAAACCCATTCCCCAACCCGATATTCACCTCTGACTAACACTATGGGTAATTCCGCATGGCCAGTTCACTTGACCTGCACATCTTTGGATTGTGGGAGGAAACCGGAGCACCCAGAGGACACTCATGCAGACACAGGGAGAATGTGCAAACTTCACACAGACAGGCTCAAATAAAAAAAAGACCCTTTTGCTGTGAGGCAGCAATGCTAACCATTAAGCCACCGTGCCGCCCAATACTGACACACACTGGGACCCCTCTAAGTACTGACTTGCTCCCTGGATACACCCGTAAATTCAGTCACATTGTGCGGGAACTCCACAGTAAATACTTCACACAGCCCAAGGCCCCCTTGTAAATGCTGAAAATACCATTGAAATTCCCTGTGAATAATGACCACCATGGAAATACCGACAATCTCCCTGGGAACACACTGAAAATAATGGGCCTCTCCACAGGACCACCCACATAAATACCGATGGTATCCACCTGACTCCCACTGTACATACTTACATTCCATACAGCATCCTCCCATAAATACCGAATCTCTCCTTGGAGACCCCTGTAAGTAATAACAGACTGCTTGCCAATCTGTTGCCAATGCCAATACTCTCCCGGAGACACAATCCACCCCGGCCGGGAAAAACTGACACACTCGCGAGAAAGCACACTTCCTGGGAGCACCTGCAAATGCATACATTCTTCTCAGGAACTCCCTGTGAGGACCAGTGCACTCCAAGGGACATACCCAGTACATGCCATCACGCTCTCGGGACCCCCGGTAAACACTGACCCTCTACAGGACTCCCCTGTAAATAACAACACACTCCCCGGGACACTGCTTGAAATACTGGCACACACCCCAAGACAGCGCTGTAACTACCAATACACTCACCAGGACACCCTGTATACACCGACACTCTCGTCGGAACATCCCTATAAATATTGGCAGACTTCCAAAAAACCCTCTGTAAATATTGATAGATTCCCCAGGAATCCCCGGTAAAAACTGATAGATATGTCCCACTCTGTCTCACCCTCTCTCTCTGTGACCCCTCTACCTGTCTCTCTCTTCCCCCCTCTCTCTTTCACTCTTTACCCCGTCCCACTTTCTGTCTCTCTTACCCACTCACACACTCTCTCGACGACCTCCCACTCTCTCTCTAAACCCTCCTAATCTCTCCCTCTCCTCTCTCTCTATACCCGACTCTCTTTACTCCTCCATCTCTCACTGCAAACATCTCCCACTCTCCCCATCTCCCTTGCTGTACCCATCCCACTCACTCTGCCCACTTGCCACTCTTGCGGTCCACACCCTCCCACCCTGCCTCTCTCTACACCCTCCCTTTATCTCTCTCCCCACTCCCACTCTCTCACTCTCTCCCAACTCCAACTCACACTGTCTGTATACTTCCCTCTCTTTCTCTCCCCAATTCCGCCCTCTCTCACGCTCCCGCCCTGTCTCTTACTCACCAATCTCTCTCTCTACCCCCGCCCACTCTCAATCGGTGTACCTCCGCCCACCCTCTCTTTGCCACATCCTACTCCCGCTCTCTGAAATCTCCCTCTCTCTCATCGCCTCCCACACTCTCTATCCTCTCTATCTATACCCTGACTCTCTCTCCGCCAAAACATTTCCCATTGTCACTATCTCTCTTTCTCCCACCCGTCCCATCCCCTCTTCCCTCCTCCAATTTTCTCTCTGCCCTTGTCAATATCTGCATCTCTCTACCCCTTCCCAGTCTCCCTACCACCTCCCAATCTCTCTCTCTCTCCACCTTCCCAATCTCTCGAAATCCCTCTTACATTCTCTCGACGGCCCTCCAACTCTACCTGTGTAACCTATTCCCTCTCTAGATCTTCCCTCCCCTCTCTACATCCATCTCTTTCTATCTGCCTCCCTCCCACATTTTCTTTCCTCACTCCTCGCACTCTGTCTCTATCTACACCCTCCCACTCTCTCTACTACTCGAACTCTCTCTCTTTCTCTCTCTATCTCACTCCTTCTATGTCTCCCACACTCCCTTTCTCTGTCTCTGTCTCAATCTACTCTGCTCCCATTCTCTCTGTCTCCCCCTCTCTCTATCCCCTTCTCCCTCCTCTCTTTATCCCTTCCGACTGTCTCTCTCTACACCTCCAACTCTCTCGACCGCCTCCATCTCTCTCTCTCTTTCTCTCTCGAACCAGCTCCCTCCTTCTCTTTCCCCTACACTCTGTCTCCCTTCCTCCATTTCCATCTGAAAGAATTCTCGTTTCCACCCTCTCTGTGTCGCACACACTCTCTCACTGGTCCTTCCCTCTCCTTCTGCCCCAGAGATGGAGCAGGGTTGGAGTGGCTCCGGCGGATTGGGGGTGTGGTAGAGAGGTTAAGAGCGATATGGGGATTTGGAGAAGGGCGAAAATGGTGAGAGATGGAAAGGCGGGAGATAGGCAGAGAACGCAAGAGAGTGAGAGAGGAAGGGAGGGAGGGAGAGAAGACTTGAGGCAGGTGGAGCGACGAGGTGAGAAACAGATAGAGGTGGGGGGGCAAGAGGGTCTGAAAAGGAGAGGGGCAAAGGAAGAGAGAAATTGAGGAGACAGCGAGAAATGAGGAGGAATCTGGAGGAGAGGAATTGGGGAGAGCGTTCAAAAGGGGGGTGAGGTGGACGAGTGAGAGTGAGGATTTGAAGTGAGACAGAAAGAGAAGGGTGCGATTGAGTGAATGTGGAGGGAACGCGGTCGAGGGATGAACTTTGCCAAAGGCCGGGATGGAATGGGGGCAACCTAGAAGATAAAGCGAGAACAGTGGGAGTTACATCTAACTCCTGAGCTCTTGCTTCAGTTCTCTCCGCTTCCCTGAGGACCAGGATTTGGAGCTGAGTCTATCTATCTCCAGCTCAGCTTCCTCAACACAAAGACAAACAACATCATTCGCTCTGCTGCTCGTGATTTTGCAATGAACATTTTTATTGTTTACAAACTGAAGTGATTGATACAGTCAGTGCGATGGTGTCTTTTCTCACTGGTCACTGAGTTGTGAGAAACATTGAAATGAGTTCCCGTGTCCCTGTAACCACCCTGTGGAATAAGGATGGTGAAACTTACGCTACCCTCAGTCTGTCACCATAAGGACAGGCTGCCCCATCACTGAAACACTGAACTGAAATGAGAAAATCCTGGATGGATTGATTAATGAGTGAATTTACTTGATTGGTTAATTTGGGTGAAGGGATATTTCAGCACATTCTTCAGCTGCTGTCTGAACTTAGTCTGGGTCACGGCATAAATCGCGGTGTTTGTGCAGCAACTGAGGAGCTGCAGCATGAAGCCCAATTCTTTAATGAAAGGATGGGGAATCACAAGAGTATCCACAATCCAATATATTCGGTCCCAGATGGAATACATCATTAATGTTGACCATAACAGGATGAAATTGGCCGAGATCACAAACAGTAAAATGATGGAATTTTTTCGGTTTTTCATTTCAGTGTCCGACTGAGCGTACCCATTGGTGTGAGCCCGGAGTCTCCTGCGGGCTCTGCTGGTGAATAAAATGTGTCTGACAGTTAACACATTGAGCAACAGAATCAGGACAAATGGGAGAGCCGGGGTGAGAATTTGGTGAAGGAACTCTGTTGTAATCCAGAAACGGGAGGAATAAGCACCGTCTATTGCCACACAAAACCAGGGGTCATTTCCCAGCCGATACCGAGTGGTGAACAAAAAATGCCAGAAAATGTTCTTTAAGCAGCTCAGCACGGTCACTACTCCCAGAACCACAGCCACCGTTTTCTCACGGCAATATTTAATTTTCAGCTTCTGGCAACAAATGGCCACAAACCGATCAAAGGTGAAAGTGACAGTGAACCAGACAGAACAGTCAGTGGCTGCATAAAGCAGGACAGCGTGGATATTACACACGGGGACGGAGTACAGGAAATAAAACTTTGTCCGATAAGCAATGGGAATGTGTCTCAATATCAAGTCGAGGATAATAACCAGTAGATCCGCCGCTGCCATCGACCCCAAGTAACGTCTGACACACGGAGACAATCCACAATCTTTATATATCAAGACGTAGATCGTCGCTATGTTCACTGTGAGGAAGAGAAACAAATACATTATCCATTTGCCTGGAGGCAACGTCACCAGTTTGATCGAAGAGGCAGTGAGATATTTCAAATGTGTCACTGCATTCAGAGATTAACTAAAATAATTGGTGCTGAAATAACAAATGGGAAGGTCTGAATTCCGGATAAAAATGTGTCATAGAATACATTATACCCTCCCTTCCCAAAACATAGAGGCACATCCATATGAACAGATGGTTTCCAGAACATTCCCACACACTAGATCACTCTAGAGTAAAAACAAGTCACTGGTTCGAGATCCTAATACAGAGGTTGAAATCGCTGCTGTCCTCAAGTATTCTCTCTCAGTTCCTTGAAGTCAAACGGAGGTTGAACATTTCTGTCTTTTAGTCGAAATTGTAGTTGACTCAAGTGAAAAAATGGAAACGCAATGAAAACGTATTCCCGTCTTTTACTGACTTTGGAAATGTGTCTCATTCTCTCTGGAACAGGATCTCTCCCCTCTGGATCTTATCCTTTGTTCAATTCACTGACTCTTGGCCGTTCACAAATAATGTCTGAGATAGAATGTTCCAGAGAATGTCGGTTCTCGAATATACAGCAAGAAAGTGAATACTGCACATGCTGGAGACCAGAGTTGAAAAGTGTGGTGCTGGAAAAGCGCAGCAGGCCAGGCAGCGTCCGAGGTGGAGGAGAATCGACGTTTCGGGCATAAGCCTGAAGAAGAGCTTATGCCTAAAACGTAGATTTTTCTGCTCCTCGGATGCTGTCTGGCCTGCTGCGCTTTTCTAGCACCACAGTTTTCAACTATTGAATGTACGGTACAAAATGATCTGGGGTTATATGTATTAGAGAATGTTGGGTACAGAATGGTCCAGAGCATTTCAGTTATGGAAGGTCGGGTAGAGAATATTCTGAGTCATGTCAGTTATAGAATGTTGGTTGCAGAATATTATCGGAAATGTCAGCTATAGAATGTTGGATACAGAATGTTCCTGGGAATATCAGATATAGACTGTGGAGTACAGCATGTACAAGCCATGTGAAGTACAGAATGTACAATGTCATTTATAAATGTTGGGTAGAGAATATTCCATGAAATCTTCAGTGGCTACACCGTCACCATTCCTCACCTTTTCCGCTGCTGCATCAATAACTAAATCGATGCCACCTCAAGCTTCCATAAGGAGGATGACAGTTCTTCAATTTCGTAAGCGCATTCTACCATGAACTTAAGGTCACTTGGACCATCTCACACACCTCACTCACGTTCATGGACCTCTCCATCTTCATCTCTAACCACGGACATCTCCTGCAAAACTACAGATTCCCAGATATAACTGGACTACATCTCCTTCCACACTTTCTCCAGTAAAAGCGTCATCCCTTATTCCCAATTAATCTGCAACCTCCACACATACTCCCAAGTTGACTAATTCCACCTCATAAAATGCCAAATGATCTCCTTCTTCCTTGACCACGAATGCCCTTCCCACGTAGTCGACAATGCCATCCAGCGCATCTCTTCCATTTCCCATACCTCCCCACTTGAACACCACCGCTCCCAACGCAACAAGGACGGAACCTACAGTCTACACCTTGCAGCCCACCAACCAGCAGATACTTCTCGTCATTCTCAGCCACAGCCACCACCTACAAAGCACACAGCCAGAGATAAATATTCTCCCTACAGCTATCAGTGTTCCCTAGAGAACATTCCCTCCGAGACTCCCTTGTCAGATCCACGCTCATCCACCAGTCCACACCCCATTCATGACACCATACCCTGCCAAGGCAAGAAGTGCAAAACCAGTGCCAACATCTCTTCCCTCACTTCTGTCCAATGCTACAAAGGAACCTTCCGCATTGGACAGAAATTTACCTGTACTTCAGCAAATCGCATTCACTATATAAGTTGCACCCAAAGTGGTCTCCTGTACATCTGGGAAACAGGATGCTAACTTCTGTGTCCTTTCAGTGAAAATCTCTGGGACACCCGCACTAACTAACTCCATCGTCCCGTGGCTGAACACTTTAACTCTCCCTCCCACCCCAGCAAAACATTGAGGTCCTGGACCTCCTCCAATCACCAACCACTAACCACCCGACGCCTGGACGAATAACTGCCTTGCAACCCTGCAACCACATGCGTTCAATGTGGATTTCAACACATTCCTCATTTCACGTCCCCCTGGATTTATCCTAGATCAAACCCTACAGATCGGCACCACCATCCTAACTTTTCGATCACCTTTCCCATCTATCAGCTCCACCCTCATCTCCGACTTATCACCAACGCTCCCACATTCAGAACCCTTCGTATTCACAGCTACCTTCTCCCCAACGCCACTCCCTCCCATGTTTATACTAGCACCACGGCCCACAAGCAAGAATCCTAATTAAGAGCTAATACCCAAAACGTAAATTCTGCTGCTCCTTGGATGCCGCCTGACCTACTGTGCTGTTCCATGGTCATAGTCACAGAATGAGCATTGATGGATAATATTCATAAAGCCCCCTTACCACACCTATCACATTGACACTGTGGAATACAATTAGGAAAGTAGTTACCATGGAATTACTCAGCATTGACTTCAGAATCAGGGAAATCTCATGGTAACAGGTCAAATTTGGTCAAGGAAATCGCCCGATGATGTACATTTACTGCCCCTCGCTGATAACTCAGTTCTCCATGACGTTGAAAAAAATCAGCGGAAGCACTGAGGTTGACAAGGACACAGAACGTACTCTGAGTGTGGGACTACAATGGCCAACATCAACAGTGTCTCCGCAGGTCCACCAAAGACGAAGCAAGGAGAGGCGACAAGTATACAGCAGTGAGACTTTGTGAAGTGATGCGGGAAACAAAAACAGGGAATCATTCTAACAAAAAAAAACTTTTCATACATGGATGTGCCCCTAACAGTATCTGGAGGATCGGGAAGCACACATTCCTGATCGCGGGAAAGTCTCAGTCTCATATTCAAGATACTGCCCATATATTATTTGGCAGTACTTCCTGTGAAGAAGGACATACCTCTAATGGACGGAGAAAATGGAACTTGGGCATCCACGAGGCACAGTGGGATGTCGACAGCTGCGGCATCAATGGCCTTTCGTCCATCATAAAGTCAGAAGTGGAATGTTCACTGATGATTCTAAAATATTCATCACCATTCACAACTACACCTTTAATGAAGCAAGCTATTCAGCCCATCAAGAGTTTTCAACAGGGGTAGAATGAGGCCATTCAGCCATTCGAGGCAGTTACTTCGCAACGTGAGCAGGTCTTTTAATCTTTCATGCCTGTTAAACAGGAAATGGAAGGAAACATTCATCCTTTCAAAATAGTCAAACAGAAATAAGGAGTGGACTGATGAGTAAGGCAGGTGAGGAGATAGATTTGGTTTAAATCAGTCTTTATCAGTTCAACACACATTAATAACTGCAGTGACACAGTGACCAGTGCTGGGGCCTCAAACATTTGCAAACGATATCAAGGTTTGCATAAATGCAACAAACGTGCTCTTAATAAATTTGAAATGATACTAAGCGAGACAGGAATTGAAGTTATCAAGAGGAGGTAGTGAATCTCTAATTGGATAAGCAACGGACAACAATTTGACCGCTGGAATATAACGTGGGTAACCATGAACCTGTGAATGTTTCAGGCAGATAAAACGTTGTATACTACATAAACAGAGAGAGATTACAGGACTTAATAATACAGTGTGTACTGGAGGGTTCACTCTGACACTTTCAGACATTGGAACTGTTGCTTCATCTCCCTTATGGTTTGCTCCCCGATGTTCCCGGGGCCCCATTGCTCTCAGTACACACGTGGTAGTTTGATATGATTGGTTGACGACTGGGACTCAAATTTATTTCCTGTTGGAAAATAAGGCAGTGTAAGTGATTGAGCTGAGAAGCTCATATCATTTTGGAACGAGTGATTGTCATTCCCTTACTTTGAAAATAGTTCCGGGAAAGGGTAGATCTTGTCCACAAGTTAACTTTATAATTACGGGCAATTCTGATGGCATTAGGCAGAAAAATACAAAACATGCTCAGAGAGAAACTGTTTGCAGATAGAGGGACGTCTGGAAGTGGGAATCTTTCAAAAGCCAGATAATTAAAGTCCAGGGATACCGTGTTCCTGTTAGTGTGAGGAGGAATGCTCGCAGGAGTAAGGAATAGCACATGACAGGGGCTTTGATCAAGGAAAAAGAAGAAGGCATATGTCGGGTGTAGGAAGCGGGAATCAAAGGAATCCCTTGAGCGTCCAAGGTGTTAGAGCACACTGACAGCGGAAATCAGACGGTCAAAAAGGGCTGAGAAGGTTCAGGAGAATGGGAAAAGATCCTTCAAGTATATTAAGCGCAAAAGAGACACTAAGGAGAGAATATGGTTGCTTAAATATCAAACTGCTATCGACGTGTGCTTCCACAGAAGACGAATTTGATTTATTACGTTTATTGTCACATGTACTCACATGAGAACAGTGAAAAGTTTACAGGTCACGACGTGTGACACAATCTTACATAAAAAGGTGAACCCATCCAGCTACGGAATCTTAGTGAAACGTGGAAAAATAAATGCATCAAAGTTAAAATGTAAAATATTGCAGCCCTTCACTGAACAGTGGAAATGTAGAACGACAGTTCTCAGTTCAACAACACAGTGCATAAGCGCTTGGCCATGCTGGGTTCTCATTCCTCATAAGGACGCAACCTCCCAGACTCCTCTGCCATACAGCATGCTCCTGTTTGATGTGTGAGATCATACCCAAATATATCCCGCATCAGTATTAATGTGGAGAAAAACATGGAAGTGATGCAACTCAGGAAAATAAATCCATGCAGTGATGTTTTGAAATGAGACCAAATAACAGACGAGGAAGTGCTAAAGGTCTTAAAATGCATAAACGTAGAAAAATACCCGGGAGCTGTTCAGGTGTATACCAGGTCATTGTGGGAAGTTGGGGAAGAAATTGTGGAGACCTAGCGGAGATACTCAGAGTTGGGAGAAAGGATCCTGGACCAGAAGCATTAAATCCGTATTCTCTGCACAGATGTTGCCAGACCAGCTTGACTTTCCCAGATAAATTTTGTTTTGTTGGTGATGAAGTATTTTCAGTTCTTTCAGATTTTATTTGTATCATTGAGAACCATTGGTGACGTGATGAAGGGTTGGAAGACAGTTAATTTTGGAATATTAATTTTAAAACGGCTGCAAGGAAAAGGCAGGGAACTACAGCGCGGTGAGTTTGATGTCAGGCGTGCGAAAGTGGTTGGGACAGCTTCTCAGAGATAGGATTTACATGCATTCGGAACGGCAAGGGCTGATTTTGGAGTTGCCACGGCTTTGTGTATGATAAAACTTGCCTCGCAAACTTGTTTGAAAATCTTCATGACGTGACCAAGAACATCGATAAAGGGAAAGCAGCATACATTGTCAACGTGGACGTTAGTGAGGCCAAGAAGGTTCTGCATGGTAATCTGGTTAATAAGGTTAGATCACAGGGGATCAGGGAGAGCTAGACATATCGATAAAAAAAAAATTAGTTTGACTGCAGGGGACAGAGAGTGGTTGGAGAGATTTGTTGCCCTAACTGATAGCCTGTGACCGGCGGTGTGCCACAGGACCAAGCAGCTGCTGTTTGTTCTCTTTATAGATGATTTGGATGAGAATATACGTACCATGGATAGTACGTTTGTAGACAAAACACAATTTGTGTTGTAGTGGAATGTGAGAGGTTCATTTCAAATGACAATGAGGTCTTGATCAAATGGATCAGTGGGCCACGTAATGGCAGATGGAGCTTTATGCAGATAAATACGAGGTGTTGCATTTTGATGGACAATTGAGGGCAGAATTTAATAGTTAACGGTAGGACCCTAGGGAGTTTTGTCGAGTGAGAGACACCCGGGGTGGATTTAGAAAGTTGCTTGAAAGTGGACTTGCAACTAGATTGGGAAGTGAATAAGGCGTTCGAAATTCTTACCGAATCGGTCAGAGCATTGGGTGTAGGAATTGGGATATTATGTTATTGCAGTACAAGAGAATGATAAAGGCATACAGGGTAGGTTTGCTCGCTGAGCTGTAGGTTTGATATCCAGACGTTTCATTACCTGGCTAGGTAACATCATCAGAGGAGTCCTCCAAGTGAACCGAAGCTGTTGTCTCCTGATTTCTATTTATATCTTTCTCCTGGATGGGGTTCCTGGGTTTTATGGTGATGTCATTTCTTGGTAGTTTTCTGAGGGTTTGATAGATGGTATCTCGATCTATGTGTTTGTTTATGGCGTTGTGGTTGGAGTTCCAGGACTCTAGGAATTCTCTGGCATGTCTTTGCTTAGCCTGTCCCAGGATAGATGTGTTATACCAGTCGAAATGATGTTTTTTTTATCATTCCGTGTTTAGGGCTACCATTTCGACTGGGACAACACATCTATCCTGGGACAGGCTAAGCAAAGACATGTCAGAGAATTCTTAGAGGCCTGGCACTTCAAACACAACTTCATAAACAAACACATAGATCTAGATACCATCTTTGAACGCCTCAGAAAACGAACAGGAAATGACATCACCACAAACCCCAGGAATCCCATCCAGGACAAACATATAACTAGAAAGCAGGAGACACCAGCTTTTCTTCACTTGGAGGTCGCCACTGATGATGATACCGATCCAGGTAATGAAACGTCTGGATATCCAACCTCCAGCTCAGCGAGCAATCATATATCCTAAACCCCAACCTGAGCTACTAACTTTCACAAACGTTGCAAAAATCATAAAGGACTTTGGGAGTATTGAGTACAGTTCTTGTCACCCTTCAAACGGAAGGATGTTATAAACTGGAAAGAGTACAACATTTTAAAAATTATGTCACGGAGTCTGGAGGTTTTGAGATATAAAGTTAGGCTGGGATTTCGTTCCATTTGCGAAGGAGGCTGAGGAATGACCTAATAGACGTTTATGAAATCACGAGGGGCATGGATAGGATGAATATCCAAGGTCTTTTCTCCAAAGTGGCGTTTTCCAAAACCAGAGAGTATAGGTTTAAGGTGAGCCGGAACAGATTTAATAGGGATGCAAGTGGAAGTAGCATCTCACAGAGGGTTCTGTTTATAAGTAGCGAAAGTTTAGAGGAAGTGATGGTGGCGAATACAATTGCAGCATTTCAAGGATGAGTGCATGAATAGGAAAGTTTTGGAGGGGCATGTCCCAAAAGCAACAATGCAGAACACGTTGGGCTTAGGAAACCCGGTGAGGATGGACGATTTCGGCCGAAGGATCTGTTTACATATTGCATGACTCTGAGAGGTTAAGACTTTTTCACGCCTCTTTCATCACTAATTCTGCACGCACCCAATTTACTTCCGGTCAAATATCCTCTCTAAATGCTTTCAACTATCGAACTTTCTGAACTTTCTTGCGTAGAGTATTTCGGATATGGATGTGATCCTGCAGACCGCAGCAGGGAAGAAGCAGAATTGTATTCAACCACAATTTGTAACTTTTTCTGCAAGGTATAATCCCCCAGTCTACCACGACCGTCAAGCCGATCTGTGGTTCAGTGACGAGTGTGGGTGAGCATGCCTGGGTCAGAACTAAGCGTACCCACAACGATGACAATTCGTTAAAGCCACGACACTTGTTTGGCTACATTCCAAACAACATCAATTTGATTAGCAGCACGTGTCATGAAGAAACAGCAGAAAACAGTAGATATGACAAAGGCAATGGGCCGTGACACCTTTCCTGCAATAGGACTGAAGACTTGTCTTGCTCAACAAGCCATGTGTCTGGCTTCATGCCAGCTCCAAAGTTAACATCTCCTTGACAATGTCGAAAATTACTGAGCAATATCAACTCCCGTAAGAGGAGAATAATTACAATCTGACCATGAATCATACTCTCAGACCCATCACGACTATCAAATTGATGAGACTTGTTTTTGGCAGAGTTGTCAAGCAACACAGAAATAACCTGCTCAGTGTTGTATCCAATAGGTCGCCATGGAGATGGTGCTGTTGTGTACTTGCCACTTGATTACTAATCCAGACCAGGCTTATGCTCTGGCAGCTGTTGGAAGTGAAAAGCAATTAATAACAGATCGAGATCCAAAATCTGGTGTCAGTACTCGTGACCCTGAATCTAACGTTGTTAGTAAAAATTAAATTTGTTTCCCCAATGTACTGTCAGGAACCAAATCTCCAGTGCTTTCCTGCCCTGGTCTAAAAGTGATTCCAGATTCACAGACATGTGATAAACTCTTCAAAGGTCTCTGAAACGGCCATGAAAGCCCCATAATTGTATCAAACAGCTCTGAGGTCTTAAAGGGTAAAACCGAATGGAACACACGACACTTGCGTCTGAATTGGAAAAGGGAATGGGAAACACAATCCTGTCGACTCCGCAGAGACATCCTTCCTAATATCTGAAAACTTGTGACAACGTTTTCAGAGCCATCCCACAGATTGTACAGAAACACCAGCAAAGGCGTAGGCTGTTCAATATATTAGGCATCCCCCATTCTCGTTCATGGCCGAACATCTCCTGAATACACTTGTCACCCACAATGTGCATATCCCTTCATCTGATTGACCTTGGGAAAATATAAGATCGGAACTGTAGTTTTCCGTTGGGTTGGTTGACTTTTCTACCCAATGCAGCATAATAATGGCTGGCGCTCTATTTCCACACCAATACACTACTCTCTCCACATTGCTTTGGTGTGTAAAAATACTTACTGGCTTTCAATGTCTTGACTTCCACAACCTAATGTGGGCGAGAATTGTCGAGGTTCACCAGTCACTGAGTGCAGATATTTATTCTCATCTCAATGCAGAGTCGCCTGCCTGTACTTAATACTGTCACCCCAAGTTTTAGACGTCCTAGTCAGGCGAACTATCATTCCTGCTTCCAATTCGTCTTGCCCAGTCAGACTTCTATAAATTTGACTGATATCTCCACTCACTTGCCAAAACACAATGGAACATCCGGCCCAGTTGTCCCAAACATGTTACCACAACATGCTTCTTATCCGAGAGATCAGACTCGTCATCTTTCACTGCACTAACTCAGTGTCATGTTTGTCCTTCATTTGGAAAAAGAGGAAAACTGCACACTGCACTACACAGTGTTCGACATGTGGTCTCACTGAGGGCCTATACAGTGACTTACTCCTGTACTCAAATCTTCTTGAGATGAGAGTTAACAGACCATTTATCTTCCAAACTGTTTACTGTTCCCGCAATACTTACTTCAGTGGCTGGTGTACAGGGAGATCCAGATCGATTTCAGTGCTACAGCTAATCAATTGGTGCCTGTATATTCACTGGTCAGCATGCCAATGCCATTCCTACTATTGACTTCTGGCTTCAGAACTCATTGCCCTGAAGGGACCTGAGCGACTACACAGATGGGAACAACAAAGGAGCATCAGTCCCTTTTATAGATCAACATTTTACAACCAATTTATTTTTAACTGGTAGGCTGCCGTACTCTATTTCCCCACAAAGTGCACAATGTCGCATCTACCTCCATTGATTTCCATCTACCACATATTTGGCCATTCACTCCATTTGTCTCAATCACGTTTGATCTTTTTTTTTAAATACTCCTCACCCACACACAATCCGACATCGGGTAGTGATGTCTGCAGACTCGGAAATATTGCAGTTGATTCCCTTAACCAAATGTTTAACATATGTTAGGTACAGCTGGCCTCGCCAAAGTTTTGTATAGATCTGACAATCTATGTATCGATGAATAAAGGCTGTGCCTACAGTCGCGTGTGATTCATAAATAAGCTATGAATATGCCCAGTCACATTCTGTGGGGAAGCACCTTCTGAGCTTCCTCGTGTGCTCCATTCATTGTGTACTCCGCTGTCTCACTCCAGGTAGAGAATAAAGCGCAGCAGGTCAAGCAGCATCCCAGGAGCAGGAGAATCGACGTTTCGGGCATGAGCCCTTCTTCAGGAAACATGGAAAACATGGTATACCTGGAATTCAGTCAAGACTTTAATAAGTTTTCACATGGTAGGTGGTTGGAGAAAATGCTGAGGCGTGGGATTGAGGGTGATTTAGAAGTTTCTATTAGAAGTCAAGGCGTACTGGTTGAAGGAAAATGTTCAGCCTGGAGTCCGGTTACTAGTCGTGTGCCACAAAGTTCTGTTATGGGACAACTGCTGTTCGTCAATTTTTTTATAAATGAATTAGACACAGACATAGGTGAATGAATGAGTAAATTTGCAGATGTCATTAAAGTCGGCGGTGTAGTGGATGGTTTGGAAGAATATTACAGTTTGCAGGGGGACTTAGATAAACTGCAGAACTTGGCTGAAAGGTGGCAAATCGAGTTCAATGCAGCTAAGTATGAAGTGATTCTCGTTGGGAAGAAGAACAGGAAGAAGGCGGAGTACTGAATCAATGGAAAGATTCTTGGTAGTGTGGATGTGCAGAGGGATCTTGGAGTCCATGTACATAGATCTCTGAAAGTTGCCTTCCAGGTGGTGAGTGCTGTTAAGAAGGTATACGGTGTGTTATGTTTCATTGGTAGATGGATTGAGTTCTGGAGCCGAAATGTCATATTGCAACTACACAAAACACTATTGCGGTCGCACCTGGAATATTTCTGGTCACCATATTTCGGTTAGAATGTGGAAGCATTGAGAAATGTGTAGAGGAGATTTAACATGAAGTTGTCTGGTTTGGAGGGAAGGTCTTATGAGGAACAGCTGACAGACTTGGGTCTGTTTTCATTGGAAAGACAAAGGTTAAGAGGGGATTTGAAAGAGACATGATCAGAGGGTTAGATAGGATAGTCAGTGCAAGTCTCGTTTCTTGGATGATGACGTCAGCTTGTACGGCAGGGCATATCTACAAATTGAACGGCGATGGATTGAAGCCAGATATCAGAGGCAGGTTGTTGACTCCGGCTGTGGTTTACCTGCCAATGTATTTAACTAAGCCACAATCGGGAGATTTAAACAATCCTTGGATAACCACATGGATGACGATGTGATAGTGTTGGAGCACGAGCTGAGAACAGTTCACATCTCGCCACAACATTGAGGACTGAACGGCCTTTTCTGTCCTATCATGTTCTATGTTCTACATTCTTCCAAAGTGCATCAACTCAAATTCATCAGAGTTACATTCCATTTGCCACTGATCTTTCCACCTAACCATTTCATCTGTATGGCTTTGTGACATTAGTTCTTCCTCTTCATTGCCGACACCCTGCCAAGTGAGGTGAATACATGGGCTGATGCCGGAAAGAATGGTCCTGATATCAAGGCAGTACTTAACTAAGGATGGTATCAAGGAGCCTGAGCAAAATTACACTTCATTAGAATTAATTGTGACCTCTCCACTCTTTGGAGTCATGCACAGCACAAGGGAAGATTCCAATCAATCATTACTGCAGGAGATCCTCAGGGTAGTTCTCTCAGCCCAAGCATGTTAAATTTGTTATCGGGAAATCACTGCAGGGTGAATATAGGCCATGCAGACCATTGAATCCTCACTGATCAGAAGTAGGGATATTCACTATAGGTGGCACAATGTTCAGGTCAATTTATCACTCCTCCGCCCCTAAGGCAGTCTGTATCGTTGTGCAACAAGATGCAGAGAGCATTCATTTTCGTATTGTTAAAGTACTGCAACATTCATGTAAGAGTCATGCCAGACTCTGACATTTCCACAGAAAACGGAGGAGTTCATTCAGTACCTACTCGGCGCATTAAAGCGGTTGGGCAAGGGTGGTTCAGAGGTTAACACCACTGCCTCTCAGCGCCAGTTTCCCAGAATCGATTCCAATTTCGGGTGCCTGTCTGTCTGGAGTTTGCACGTTGTGCCCGTGTCTGTGTGGAGTTCCTCCAGGTGCTCCGGTTTCCTCCCACAGTCCAAAGATATGCAGGTCACAATGGTGAATTAGCCATGCTGAATTGGGCAAATTGCAGTTGTCAGAACGGAAGGGGTTTAGGTGGGTTGCTCTTCAGATTGCCGGTGTGGACTTAGTGGGCCGAAAGGCTGTTTCCACACTGTAGAAAATCTAATTTAATAGGAACAGCAAATTCCATCCCGTCTGCCTGTTTCACAGGAAGGCAAGGAGTGTGTTTAGCCCCGCGCATCATTTACACGGGATCAGAAAGAGACCATTTTACACCTGGAGTCACTTACAAAGGACCAGGAAGATATCTTGCAGCTTCTCAAGTCACTATCACAGGAATAAGAAAATGTGATTGATGCGTCATCATCAGAAATAAATGTAAAAAGAACTGCATAGATGGACTGCTTCATGTCTTTCCTCGTGGCATGATTACTCGCAGTACTTATGTCTTACTTTAGCATTTCTTTTGGTAGTGGAATGAAGCCTTTTTAAGCCATTCTCAGGAGTGTCCTCCATCTCTGAGACAACAGACCCATGCTCTCTCTGGAGGCCAGAAGCGAGTGAGGAATGTATAACTGTTTCAGAATAAAGGTATTCAGGCTGTTGACAGGATTGTGAACAATATAACGTTGAGTGTAGGGCCACATCGCAACTGCACATTAATGTGTTCAGATTTCACAATTGCGTCAATTGACATGAGGTCTCTGCATCCTAGAGAAAGTATAGAATTTCTTACCTTATCGAAGGCTGCTTCAGACATAATGAGTGTACGTTCATATCCATCAAGTTTCAACTTCTTATTCACGCACAGAGCTACATATTAAACACATAGTTAATACATTCTGTCTTCATGGGAACATTGTGCCAGGGTTTTACCTTGTGAAGTTACTTTGCTCTGTCTCAGTTGATGTAGATAATTATTTATCAAGCAGACTCAGTCTGTACGCAATTCTACTGTCTCAACTGACAACTACCATTGAGGCAGATATATTTAATACGATAATTTAATCATTTTGCATGGTGGATCACACATAATTTACAATTATAATTACTTACTATCCCGTATGAATTCTGTTCGTGACTTATAACCAAGGACATCCAGGTCATTTTCAACAACATCACTTCCTGACCTCTGACCATTTAATAAACATAAATGAGAATTACATTTGTTGTTTGCATATTAATCATTTTTATATCTTCCGAACATCTATTGCCCAAACACTGGTCCTTCTGATAAACCACAAACCTTCTGTCCAGAGAAAAACACTACTCTCTTCATACTATCTGTTCTCCAATTTTTAATTCATATGTTATATGTTCCACACTTACATGACTTAGGAAAATAATCAGCAATTTTTTCACCAGCTATATTGTCACCTTTTCAATACTCTGACTTGTAGTCATCAGATTCAGCAAATAACCAAACTTCAATTAAATTCGATTTTGAAAAAAAACTTGCTCTTCATTAATTCTAATTTTCTGAAGTTCCTCATTTTCAGTCCCCTGTCGCCTAGTATTTCGGGAAGTTAGATTATGTACCTTCATCGAGGTATATAGAACCAAGGTGTTCGTCTCAGTGGGCAGATGACCTCCGTCACCTCGTGAATACATCCAAGGACTGCATTTCCGAGATGATGGATACGTCAACCATTACTGCTTGGAAATTTTCAGAATCAATCCGTTTCACATCATGGTGAGTGTCAGCACTGTCTTGTCCCCTGATGTGAGACTGCAGGTTTTTACTGAAGAACGAGAAACAGCCCTGTGACAACTTCAGTTTTGAAACAAGCTGGTTTCACACTTTGCACCTGGAATTGGTCCAGCTTAGAAAAATGTTCATGGAAATCTCTGGGGGAAAGTGCAGTGGCCTTCTCCTCCCTGTGTAAGAGCTTCCATTCTGTATAGTCTCAGCTCCACTTATTTGCCATGGACCCAGGTACACTGGGAATGCAGTATCCAGAGTGGGGTCACCAGACCCCCGGTCTCCCTGAGCGCACTCATCAATTGCCAACATAAAGACGAGAAAACGTCCATAGAACATCCCCTTACTTTCCAATGACAGTAACAAGTCAAATGCTTCCACACATGGTGTACCCATTCACTGTTCAAAATGCCGCCCTCTCCGCTGTTTCACTTCCTGCCTGAGAGAGGCCTTAGATCACTGCTGGATCCCACATTAACAGTTCGTTTCGACTAAGAAGCAGTTGACAATGTAAATCGCCTTTCTCTGTATCTCAGCAACTATAACGGCAGCACTACTATTGCCAACTGTGTTGATCACCACGCTCAGAGAAGAGAGATAAAGGGAGTGTAACTCACTTTGAATAAGACCATACGTAAATATACTTGATGTTCAGGAATATAGGAAAATGGGAAATGTTAGAATAACGTTCAATACTTTCAGGCACTGGAGAATGTTATTTCAGATCTCCAAATAGTCACAGTACCATTGTTTATTTCACTTTTAATGTTGTTGTTTCACGGATTTCAGCCTCACTGGTAATGGGAGCAGCTGTTGTTCTTCCTAATTGCCCTTGACTGTGTCGTCATTTGTCAAGACAATATGGAGCCAACCACATTGCTCTGGGTCCGCAGTCAAACTGAGTCCATACTTTGCAATAATGTTTAGTTCATTTACCAAAGGCTATCAGTTAAATAATAAAAGAAACCCTGATGGTTTATGTTTACCTTGAGTGAACTTAGGTTTAATTCCAATTTTGTTTTTTTTTTAAATTAAAGTTCTCTCATCAGCTGTCGTAGGATTTGAATCAATGCTTTTAGGATAGTGGGCGGAACGGTGGAAAATTAGTAAGCACTGTTACCTCAGAGTGCCGGAGACCCGGATTGAATTCCCGCCTCAGGCAACTGACTGTGTGGAGTTTGCACATTATCCCCTTGTCCACGTGTGTTTCGTCTGGGTGTTCTGGTTTCCTTCCACAGTCCTAAAACGTGCAGGTTCGGTGAATTGACCATGCTTAATTGACCTTAGTGTTAGGTGAAGGGGTAAATGTAAGCTAATGGGTCTGGGTGAATTATGCTTCGGCTGGTCGGTGTGGAATTGTTGGGTGGAAGGGCCTGTTTCCACACTGTAAGTAAACTAAAAAAAAAACTCGACCTCTCAATTACCTGCCCAGTGACATTATTACTCTCATGCAGAGCCTCTATTGTGAAATAACTGAAGAGGCAAGAACAAGATTGTGGTCAAAATATTTGTAAATGGAAGAGTGGTCCGACGAGAACTGAAGCAGTAATGTGTGAAGTTAACAAAGGGGCATATGACAGCTCATTCAGCAACAGCACTAGGACAGAGCTGAAGATTGGAGATATTGTAAAGGTGAATGTGGGCGCATTTATTGGAAATGAGGTGAAGGTTTTGATGGAAACTTAAGATAACAGTAGAGTATTCCTGAAATACTAGTGAACTGGGGGTCTGATGAAAATGAGAAACTACAGGAAATTATGATTAAAGAAGATATGTTTTTCTC
Organism: Hemiscyllium ocellatum; assembly: GCF_020745735.1. Taxonomy (NCBI): domain Eukaryota; kingdom Metazoa; phylum Chordata; class Chondrichthyes; order Orectolobiformes; family Hemiscylliidae; genus Hemiscyllium; species Hemiscyllium ocellatum. The sequence continues at coordinate 1,102,116 of NW_026867575.1, forward strand.
AAAATCGAATTGATTTGAAGCTTGATGACTACGTGCCAGTGTATTAAGGAGGTCGGAATTGAGCTGGAAAAAAATTACTGATTATTCTTCAAAGCTGGTAAAATTCTGGAAATGATTCTGCATCCTTGACCGCAGCTATTCTAAATCTAAAGATTTAAAACAGGACGGAGAGGGAAAACAGCAATCTAGGGGCCCACATGATGCATAAGAAGAGGGGAGATATTCACGTGTTAATTGGTCATTACTTAATGGACAGCATGTTGCAGCAATGTGCGATTTGACAGCGGCCGAGGTGGAGGAATGATAATTATGTATAAATAGCCGAAATACCAATACACTTCACCATCGTTGTTAGACTTGACAGATATAGGCTTACCAGGAACACCAACAATAACGAGGATAAGATAATAACTTGCCTGATTAATCATCAGTGCATCTTCTTTCTACAACTCTCAGTATGATCAACACTGAGAAAACCAGAAGAGATCCAAGAATAAACTCCGTTCCATTGTTGGAACATTCCAATCGAATGTTCTCAGATTCTGATCCCTTGTTGGAACGTTCTAGTCTATTGATCTCAGATTCTGGTCCATTGTCGAAACATTCCAGACTAATGTTCTCAGATTCTGATCTATTCTTGGGACATTCCACATAATGTTCTCAGATTCTGATTCATTGATAGAATATTCCAGTCTAATATTCTCAGATTCTGACCCATTGTTGTAACATTCCAGTATGTTGTTCTCAGACTCTCTCCCTCTCTCTCTCTCTCTCTACTGCTGCTGAGCACAATCGTGTTTAGGATGACGATGTCCCTGATGGTATGAGATAATAGGTCGAAGGAACCCCTTAGTAATAGAAGAGGAAAACCTGCAGTAACACAGTTCGGATCGGTGAAGACTGAGAGCAATCACAATAACTGAACAAACAGCTCAATTTAACCCCTTTCACTATTACCTTCAAGTGTCACAATAATACTTGGTCTGAGTGGATTGTAAACATCGCTGACTATCGCATTAATGACACATCTCCAATAGTAAAGTTGGAGGTGAGGGAGCCAGATGACGCTTTGTCTTCACAAGCTTGATGATTCGGTTGTGTTTTGGAAGGGTAGGAAGTGCTGGACTCTTGAAGCCATCACAATCTGATCACCAGGCGTGCTGCCTCCTTTGGCTTTATCTTTTTATGTATATCTTCAACGTTCATCTTAATATCATTTAACGGCTTCAGTGGACATAAGCCTTTTTCGAGAAGCTCCCACAGTGTCATCGGCGGAGTGGGTTTGGAAAGTTCCGTGTGGGCATATGGCCACGTCCTGGTGGGTGGTGATCTGCTTCAATGGAGTGATTATTAAGTTCACACAGAAGTGGGATTCTGAGTTTTGCCTTTCGTCACTTATTTATTGTGTCTCAGCAGGGTTGGAAGGCAGTAACTCACTCCTAACTGCTTCTTTCTCTATGAAATTTATCTCAGAATTGTCTTTTAATACTACTTCCTACTGGATTGGACAACTGCGAGTCAGATAATCTGTTTGTGTGTGATTATGGTATGTTACCATATTAGAGCATTTACTATTTAGTAGTTCAATAAACTATTATTCCAGTAAATTTTCCAGTAGAATTAAGGTATTCCAAGTTCGTCTTACTGTTGTTATGTTTAATCTACAGTGTTTGAATACATTGTGTTTTGCTTACTGTCCAACATTTTGAAAAAATGGTACTGTTTCTGAAACTCAGACCCTCACATCTACTTTGAAACTAAAAATAAAATCTTCTGGGTCGAATGTACCTTCTCCATGTATTTTGAGGGTGTTTCCGTGGTCCAGAACCAGACAGGCAGATAGTAATGTTTTAATTGGATAATTATTCAATTTACAACACGTGCAGAGATATGGGATTTGAAGCGGAATGGGACGAGCTGGAGGAGTGATACTTATGAAAGCAGTTTTATTGGATACACAACCTAGCTCACAGTTCCATGCAGGACACGTATAAAGCCCGAAGAGTTATCTGTTCAGCATGGAACACTGTGCAGAGCAGGCTCAATACAAGCTGGCAAACTGTCAAAGATGGAAGACTGTGCAGAGCTCACAGTTCCACGAGTTATTTGTCCTACATAGGGAGCATAAACATATCTGAAATGGTCTCTCCAGAATGTGGAGATATGTGGGTGACACCACTGCCTTGCTCTATAAACGCGGACAAGATATCTGTTCAGCATGAGGAGCTGAGCAGTGAACAGCACTTCATTTTGCAGTAGCAGCGAGAGCGGTGAGAACGAGGACCAGGGGGCTGTCAGGAAGATAAATTAATTGCTAAATTTGGGCAGCGGCTGAACCCAACACACTACGTGTTTAGTGTCTCCCACCCACTCTCCACCTCTCACAGTCAAGACTGTGATGAGTTGATACAATAAGTTTTTCTTTAGTGTTTCGCTTTTATAGTGTGATTGGTTAAAAATTCTCTTCTTTCCCCTTTTACATTGGTCTATTAGTTGACTATTTGAAAAACAGCATGATCAGGAAGTATCAGAAGTCAATTAACAAAAAATGTATATAAATTAATAAAGTAATTAATGAATTAAAGGTGGCTGGGCAGGTGACGTGCTAAAGCTTCATAATGTTGGAACTGGCTGATCCAGTGCGAACGGCAGTGACGACATCAGGAGCAAATGTTGGTTGTTGGAGGAATTCAGACTCAGATTTGATGACCTGGAATCTGTACTTCAAATTCTGCAGCACATCCAGAAGGGGGAAATTTACCTGCACACTTTGGTTGAGGACGCAGTCACACCTCGTAGATTAAGTAGTTCAAATTCAGTTCGTGACCAGGGACAATAGCGTGCAATTGCAAGTGACGGAGGTAGGGGCATCTTGAGGTCAGGAATGGAGGACCTTATCCATCTTGTACGAGATGCATGCTCCCTGTACGGTTGAGGAAAAGGTCTGCGGGAGGATGAATCAGCTGACCATGTCATCATAGTGCATGAAGCACTCAAGAGTAGGAAATAAAATAACAAGAGGTAAATTATAGGGGATTATGTAATTGTGGGACAGATGGTATCCTTTACAAGGTGATGCATGTGTCACATATGGTGTGCTGCCTGGCCGGTGCCACGGAGTAGGACATTCACTGACCAACTTGAAATGATATTGGATGGGGAGGGGGAGGATCCCGTTGTCATATTCCACGTTGAGATTAACATTATAAGCAAGGGTAGGAAACAGGAAATATTCTTAGATATGTTGGAAATCATGAAGTTAAGAAAGCTAGCATCAGGGCATTTTACCTGAATCCTCGAAGCAAGGTCGATGAGTTAACGGTGCAAATCATCGCGAATGTGTATTATTGAGGAGACATTACGGAAATATGGTTGCAGGATGTTCAGGATTGTGTGACATAGCTGGTCCTTTTGCTAAAAGTCGTTCGTATTTTCAAGGATACTTTGTCGTTTGATTTTTTTTTTGTTAAGAGGGGTTATAAACGTCTCCCGATTCCAATTAGCCTAGGTTGGTACAGAGATGAGAAGGGATCTTGACAGGTCTTTTGTTTATTTGTAAACAGCTGAGACTTCAGGGGAAAGTGATCATGTTTTCGAAGTGACCTGCACAATGAAAGGGGAGTGCTCAGCTCTCCAGCTGAGCAGTTCCTCCAGCACCAATGAAAGAGTCCAGGAGTGGACTGTGTGAAGAAAGACTGCTACACGCTCTCTGCTTCTGCCCTTCTAATGTCAACCCGTAAGCATTTGTTCGATTTTTACTGCCGTTTCAAGGGGGTTTCTTATTGGGTCCGTTGCGTATATTCGCAAGAGCAGAATTAATTCGAGTTTGTATAGTTTGAACTCTGTCGGGTTTTTTTATTCTGTTCTTCTTGTTTAATTGTGTAATTTTGTGAATAAATATTGGTGGCTTTTAAACCTGGTGTCCACCGAGCTAAATTCCTCTGGGTAATATTCACTGTGCACTTACCGAAACAAATTGCAAATGTATGGTCTGGGCTGTCTGCTTCAGAATGTGTTGAGTGGTCTAGCCTAGTCTATAATAACTGGGAGTTAAATATTCAATGGAATCAGCGTATTGGGAAGGAAAGATAGGAAGGTAAGGAAGCTGGTATCGATCTGATATTCAAGGGCGTCATGACGGCATTGCTGTGAGATGATATAACTTCTATGGTGAATAAGGTTTAATCCATTTGGGTGGAAATTAGAACATCTAAGAAGAATAAAAAACTGATAGGTGTAGTCAATCTGCCACTACGAGTAATGTTATAGCATGGACAGAGGGCTGGTTGACGAAAAGGAAGTAAAGATTGGGAATAAATGACAATCAGTAACTAGTGGTGCGCCTCAGTGATCAGTGTGGAAACCACCATTGTTCATAAGGTGCTTTAGCGTTGGAGGTCACATGTAATGTGATGACTCCAAGGTGAGTGGCAGATAAAGTTTGCAGAGACTGTGAAACTTTACAGAGGAACATAGATACTTTAAATGAATAGCGAAGGTCTGGCAGACATAATACAATCTTAATAAATGTGATGTCATGTATTTTAACGTTCACAAAAGGATGATCTGCAGGTTCAACAAATACTGAAGAAGACAAATGAAGTCTTGTCTTTCACTGCGAAAGGGAATAAGTCTAAAAGCAGGAAGTTTATTTTGCAGTTGTACAGGGTGCTGGTGAGGTCACACCGGCAGTTTTCGTCTCTTTACTTGAGCGAGGTTATACGAGCACTGGAGAGGTGTAGAGGAGATCCACTAGCTTAATCAGGAGTTGAGGGGGTTGGCTTATGAGGAACGACTGAATAAACCGGGATTATATTCATGGGAATTCAAACGAATGAGGGGAGATCTTATGGAAACATATGAAATTATGAAGGGAAGAGATAAATAAAATTAGAATGCTGTTTCCATTGGCACGTGAACGTAGAATAAGAGGGCATTGCCTCAAAATTAGATTCAACAGATTTGGGACTGAATTCAGAGGGGACTTCTTCACCCATAAGGTTGTAAATGCTCGGCATTCGTTGCCCAGTCAAGTGGTTGACGCTAGTTCAGCGAAAGTGTCCAACTCGAAGATAGATTTTTTTAACAGGAAACGAATTCATGAATGCAGTGAAAGTGAGAGTAATTGGAGCTGAGTCCACGAAATGATCAGCCATGATCTTATTGAATGGTGGAGCAGGCTCGAAGATGCAGGTCATCCAACTCGTTCTTATGTACTTATGAACACTAATTAATTGAACTGTTGATCTGGAGTACTTATCCCCCCTGGGTGTGGCGCTGTTTACACCATCCGAGTGCATTGAACGATAACACTGTTTTAGATGACTGTCCAGCGTGAGGAAACTTGCAGCAAATATTGGAGGTGACAGGATGTTTAGCTCCCATTCATTTACAGCTCCATGTCTCCATTGTGCCATGACAAGGGGTGCTGTCGGTGAGAAAATCACTGCCCGAGAGATATGGTGGTGGCATCAGTTGAAATAACAACACATGGGAGGGGTTTGGGATATATATTGAGAGGGGGAGATTGAAAGGCAATATCATGTAAAGGTGTGTTCAGTATGGGCTTTCAGTATGTTGAAATGCAGACATTTCGACAGCATCCGGTACTATGAACCAGTATATCTCAGAATGATGGTGGAACAGGTCAGATTATGGAGAGATTTGAATGAGGATTTGTTCTGCAGGTTTGTAACTGTGGGTGGGGTCAGCAGACACTTCGACTCATTGGGCTAAGTCTAACAATAACTTGTCTCAGTGCCATTTTCATTGAGGCTGTCAAAGGGATCGTCTGCACGAGGCTGACCAAGTTTCCTGGTGTTACCTTATCGAACTTACCTCATTAACAAACTGCCCTAACCGATAGTGAACCTTTAATTCATTGCAAGCCCGATTCCCCCATCCACCATGGCTGAAGGGACTCACCATCGCCCGGATGCCCTTGAATATTCCGTGACCCTTGGCATGAGTGCCATCTTTGACAGATCTCTGGGCACATACTTGAACTTTTTCAGTGCAGAAGTGCCCTGCCCAAGCCTGACAGATAAGGGAAAATTACACCACAATTTATCGATAGGGGTACGGACGTTCTGATGGATGAGCTTGCACTGAGGGGGACCATTCTCTTCTCAGACTGGGCAACAGCACCGGATTCAACGAACATGGTCTGAGCTCACCACACAGCTCAGTGCAGTATCTGCGATCTGAACAAATGTCCAACAATACAGGACCAGCCTCAGAAACCTTCCCCACTCTGTCAGGATAAGTGTCACTATATTTTGTCTGCTCACTCACACTCACTGCATATCTGTAATAACGCCTAACCCCAAACAAGTTTTATGCTCCAACACTCTCCTGCACCCCTTCAACTCGGCATTAAGCTAGTGTATCTCCTCTATACCCCTCCTTGCTAGTATAAACTTGCACAAGTAAAGAGACGAAAACTGCCGGTGTGGCCTCAGCAGCACTCTGTACAACTCCAAAGTAACGTTCCCACCTCTATAATTATTCACTTTCGCAATGAAAGACAAAACTTCATTTGTCTTCCTCAGTACTTGTTGTACCTGCAGACCACCCTTCTGTGAATGATAAAATAGATTACATCACATTTATTAAGATTGTGCCATATCTGCCAGACCTTCGCCATTCATTTAAAGTATCATGTTCTTCTGCAAAGTTTCACAGTCTCTGCACACTTAATCTGCCACTCACCTTGGAGTCATCACTTTACACGTTATCTCCAACGTTAAAGCACATATATAACTTGTGAACAATGTTGGTATACACACTGATCACTGAGGCACACCATTAGTTCCTGATTGTCATTTATTCCCAATCTTTACTTCCTTTTCGTCAATCAGCCCTCTGCATGCAGGACATCTCTCTCTCTCTGTCTGTTTGTCTGTCTCTCTCTCTCTCTCTGTCTGTCTGCCTCTTTCTCTGTCTCTCTGTCTCTTTCTCTGTCTCTCTGTCTCTGTCTCTCTGTCTCTGTCTCTGTCTCTGTCTGTCTGTCTGTCTGTCTGTCTGTCTGTCTCTCTCTCTCTCTCTCTCTGTCGGTAAACTAGCCAACAGACTGTCACCAGTCTCAATGTCAGAAGAAATGCTGTTCAAGTTAGATACCGATGTCTGATCAGCAACCATGACTTTCAAATTCCTCTTCAGTTAGAGCCTGACCCAGCGAGCAGATGAACTGACAGGAGTTTCGCAATCACATCGCAGAAGTTACTTTATGGTGTTGACTTCCTGCTGCTCCCCACCCCACGCCAGCCGCCAATAGTCTGCACTTTGGGCCAGGCTCTGGATGAAGGCATTAACAAACTGACAGTCTTCTGCAGCACGTTGAGTCACACAGTGAACTCTCTAAAACCATATGCAATAATTGTCACCTTGACATTCGCCAGTCGAAAACAAAATTACACATCTATGTGGCTGTCCAGATATTAATACGTGGGTCATTCAACAGAATGTATCTGAAGAAAACGGGAGCAAACGGCAAGCCAGGAATCATTTTAATAGTGGAACTTGATGGATATTGTCTGGTGTAGATAAACACAAAGATATTTGCCTGGCACTGAGTAAAATGTAGTAATGTGCTCCATAACTGGAAGAGTCTGCCTTACGCTCTTCTCCAGCTTCCTGACCTCACACACCTCACTCCCACACATGTTCACCAATTGATAAGAATCCACAAGCTGGGAGACACTTGAAGCATAGAACAGTAGAGCACAGTGCAGATACTTCGGCCTTCATGTTGTTCCTGCCTTTTGTCCTACCCTAAATTCAGACTCCCCTACATATCCTTCATTGTACTACCTTCATGTGCCTACCTGTCAATCGCGTCAATGTGCCTAATGTATCTGACTCTACTCGACCGTCAGCAGTGCAATTCACGCACCCACCACTCTCTGTTAAAAGGGCCGAATTATGACATCTGCCCGAAAACTTCCTCCAAACACCTTAATATTACGCCCCCTCATGATAGACATGTCTGCGCTTGAAAAAACGTCTCTGGCTATCCACTCTATCTGTGACTCTCAACATCTCATACAACTATATCAATTCACCTCTCATCCTTCTTTTCTCCAATGTGAAAAGCCCTCACTCCCTCAACCTTTCTTGATAAGACATGCCCACCACTCCAGGCAGTATCCTGTTAACTATCCTCTGCAGGCTCTCTGAAACTTCCACATCCTTCGTACAATGAGGCGTCAGAACTGAACACAATATTCCAAGTGAGATGTAACCAAGGTTCGAAAGATCTGCAGCATAACATCGCGGCTTTCAAACACAGTCCCCCTGCTAATGAAAGCCGAAACAACATAGGGCTTCTTAATAACCTTATCAACTTGGTTGGCAACTCTGAGTGATCAATGTCCATGGAGTACAAGATGCCTGCGTTCCTCCACACTGCAAAGAACCCTGCCTTTATCCCCATATTCTGCATTCAAATTCCACCATCCAAAACAAATCGCTTCTAACCTTTCCTGGTTGAACTGCAACTCCCACTTATCAGGCCAGTTCTGCATCCAGTCAATGTCCCGTTACAACCTGCAACAGACCTCTGCACTACCAAACGTCCATCAGTCTTTGTTTCCTCGGTAAACTTACTACCACATTGCTAGTTCCTCATCCAAGTTATTTATCAAATTTACAAGTAGTAGAGGTCCCAAAACTGATCCCTGTGGAGCACCACTCTTCAACGACCTTCAGGCTGAATACTTTCCATCCACTACACCCCGTGTCTTCTATGGGCCAGCCAGTTTTGTATCCAGACGGCCAGATTTCCCTGTGTCCCATGCCGCCTGAGTTTCTGAATGAGCCTAACGAGGAAACCAAATCAAACATCTTGCTGAAATCCATGTACATCATATCCACCGCCCTACGTTCAATAATGCGTTTAGTCACATCCTCAAAGAATTCAATACGGTTTGTGAGGCATGACCTGCCCCTCACAAAGCCATGCTGATTATGTCTAACCAAACTGTGGTTTTAAAAGTATTTCTAAATACTGTCACTCCAAAAGTTTGCCTTCGACTGACGTAGGAATAACACGTCTGTTATTCCAATGATCATCCCTATTCCTTTTGCTGAACAAGGAAATGGCATTTACCCATCTCCAAACATGTGGCACTACTGCATTGACAGTGAGGAAACAAAGATCATTGCTAAAGGTGCAGCAATGTATTTGCTCGCTTCCTGTTGACATCTCGAGAAATCTGCACTTTGCTCGAAATTGACCAGGGGATTTATCTGTCGTTATGTTTGTACTTCACCTCCACTTGTCTACTACAAAGCCCTGTTTCAATAACTGATAAACTGCTTTCCCCGTCAGGTGCTAAAGAATCAAAATCAGGACAACCTTCAGGATTGTCCTGTTAACGTGTCGGTAACATACATGTAATAGTATTGCTAGACTCTGTATATTTCCACAATGAAAAAATGAACAGGAGCTCATTGAGCATCTCAAACTTGTTTCACAGGCGTATTAGAAATCCACTAAGCTTATCAAAACTATTAGATAAGAAGAGGAACAGCCCATTCACTCCCTTTTGCCTACTATTCAAGAAGATATTAAAATAAAACACTGCAAATGTTGGAATCGAAATTAGATAACCAGGAGGCTGGAATAACACAACAAGCCGGACAGCATCTGGAGGTGAAGAAGTCAACGCCTTGGTATCACCTTTCTTCAGGACTGGGAGGTAGGTGTAAGGAAGCTAAGGAAAATAAAGGCAAGACGAGTGAGGAGGAGGCAAGATGGTGAGGTGGGGATAGGTCAAAACATATAAGGTACCACCGGGTTGGTCGATGTGGAGAATGATAGGTTGGTAGCTGGAAGAAAGGTTGATCAGCAGAATGTAAGAGAGGGGAGGGGCTGGGAAGGGAGTTGGGGATTGGAAGGGATGTCATTTGAAGTTGGTCGTCTCAATGTTGCCTGGCACGTTGTGTTCTTCCAGCCCCTACCTGTCCATTGCAACTCAGAAGAATAAGCAGTCAAATCATTTTCCTGCACTTCTTCCATATCATTTCATTTCTAGATATTTGTCCAAATGTGGAAACCTGCATCACGGGAAAACACGTTATATTTCACACAACCAATGCTTTGTTTTGAAAATCATGTGTTGGTTTTAACCCTCAAGTTTTAATGCAATCACCTTTTATTCGTTGATAGCGATAAAGATGATTTCCTTCGCACTCTCCTCATGGTGTTATTACCGCAGGGATTAATCTCACGAAACTCCTTTATATTGTCTCACTGTGGCAAGGAGACCATTCCTTATGAAGGACGGATAAACTGTGCACAGTGCCCCAAGTACTTTCTGAACACCACTCTACTACTGCAGGAAGGTGTCTTCACTCTTTCACTTTAATCAATTTGCAATGATGGACTGCACAGGATTTCCTGGGCTGAGTAATTGCTGCCAGGTATGAATTCTGGTAATAACCCATGACGAAGGACATCCAGCTCAATTTTGCTAAGCGCTCTTTTGATCCTCAAACCTTCTAAGAAATGCAAAATTAAGAAGGATGGTGCTTTTTTGCCAAAATATTTCTTTGCCTTGCAAACAGCTGTGCTTCAGACGCAGTCATGCTAACTACAACATCTACTATCGTCAACGGAGCAGCTTGGAGAAATTGACAAAGCGATGGCCCCGCACTTTTACATCCAGATTATTAATCCAGCGAACCAGGTAATGGTGCAGAGATCAGATTCGAATCCCAGAACGGCAAATGGTGGAATTTCAATTCAGTTTTTAAAATAACAGGAATTAAGTATGAAAGGAGACTATAAAACCATTGTCAAACGCCCGAAAATCCGACATGGTATTCTAATGTCCTTCAGGAAGAAAATCTGCCGTCTTCAGCTGGTCGGACCTACATGTGAGTCCAGACCCACTGCCATGTGCTTGAATCTCAAGTGCCGTTTGAAATGGGCAGTACAACCACTCAGTTGTATGACTCACTACTAAGTCTCATAGAAATGCAAGTGGATGGATCGAAACACTGACTCCTTACAGCCCACGGACGGCGATGGGTCAGGAAGGCAGCTCATCGACACCGTCTCAAGGACAATGGGAAAGGGAATTATATGCTGTTCCAGCATTCTTTCAATGAATGAAAGACGGTTATTACACGAACTCACTTGAAACCGGGAATTTGATGTCTCCCCTACATGGTCATGACATTCATTAATATGGGAATAGGAGAAACATAAATTAGATGAGTCCGTTTTTTCGTTCCATTCCAGCTGATCTTCAACAATCGCTTTGTTTTTTTTTCATCTACTTCTCTTTCTTTATCAGTTTAACTCACTCCTTCTCCTCATCACAGCAGACATCCCTGTCATCAACATTAAACAAACCATTTCACAGCTGTGTTCAGTTCTGATATATGGTCAGTGGACTGGAAATGCCAATTGTGTTTTTCTCTCGACCCGAGGTTTCCATATCTGCTCAGTTTCTCTGGCACTTGCTTGGTCTTTTTGTTTCTGAGAGATAGCATTGTTCCTTGTTTGTTTAACCTTTAATTTTGTTATTGCATGGGATGTTTGCGACGATGACAACGGCAGTATTTGTTGATCTCACTGATTGCCCCTTACTGATTGCCCGTTACTTATGGTAGTACAGAGCCGAATACATGGTTGTCGGTCTAAATTCACTCTTAATCCAAACCAGTTAATAATGTTAGATTTCAAGGTCATCAGTGAAATGGAAAAGCTTGTAAACAAAATGCTGTTCGAGTTACTGTTGCAATATTAAAATTCGCTTTTATTTCCAATCTGTGTCATGTGAATTTAAGTTGTGGAATGATCTCTTGTGGGATTTGGTACAGTGTTCTTCGTGTAATAGCTGTGGTTGTTTCAAATGTTTGTGAATTACATGTCCAGTGGTGTTACTACTCTGACACAATATCCCCATCATGAAGTTATTGGAGACACAAGAACAAGGTTGGGTTCGAAACGTTTGTAACTGAAAGAGTGTTCAGAACAGAGCTGGAACACGAATGTCTGAATTTTACCAAGGCATAGATAATAGTTTATCCAGCAACAACACTGGCACAGAGATGGAAACTGAGGATATTATTGATCTGATAGTGGATAAGTTTGTTAATGGAGAGAATACCGAGATATAAACTAATTCATGGCAAAAATAGATCTCGAGGTTGTGAACAGTCTTTTTCAGATGTTTGCGAGTTGAGAGGGGAGGACTTAAGTATGCTGGTAATGAATGGAAGTCGAAATTAAAACTGAGCACACCAGTTTCCGTCTTTGCCAAGTATAGATAATTGAAATAACAATGAAGTCCACCATAGTTTATCGGATTAATAAATGTAAAGCAATGCAGAGACTTACCTGGTACCCCAACAATGGCGAGGATGAGATAGTAACCCGCCTGAATAACCAGCAGCACACCGTATATTCGCCATGGTAATGTTATCCTTGACAAGGATAAATAGTAAAGTCCCTCGGTTAGACTCCTGTTCATTGTTCTAACATGCAGTCTATTGTATTCAGAATCGGATACGCTATTGTAACTTTCCAGTCTAAAGTTATTAGATTTTGAATTTTCCTCTCCCGAACTCTGCAACTGCTGAACGCTGTTCGTGTCTGAGGTGATGAATCTGCTGCTACAATGAGATAACACTTCGAAAGAAGTCCCTTACTAATAGAAGAGGGAAACCCTCCAGTGACACAATTAGCATTCATGGAGACCGACACCAAAGGCAGTCACTGTACAAACAGTTCCAGTTAACTTCTTTCAGCATGGTATTTTCAGTTCACAATAAACCCTGGAGTGGACTGTATGTTGACAATTTTGGCTATCGATCTAATCCCTCATCACTAATTGCTCTAGTGAAGTTCGTTGTGAGGAAGAATGATGGATGATTCCTTTTGCCAGGCTGGACGATTCTGCTGTGTTGGCCATGTACAATGGTGTAACTACTGAAGCCCCACACGCTCCACAAAAAAGAATCACAATCAAGAGATTTTTACTGTGCTAATCTCCCCTCCTCCAACACATTTGCCAAACAATAGGTTTTCATCGGGCATATTTGCCCTGACCATACACAGGAACTGTAGATTTGTCTGGACATTGATCTTATTGCACTTATAAGGTAAATTTTTATCTTCAACACCGAAACTGCTTCAGGAATTTTCAGATAAAGTCACAAACATCTGAAAACAGCTTATTGGCTTTACTGCAATAAGACTTACACTTTGTGATTTCAGTTCAAAATTCAAATGCGACATGTACAATAACCTTGTTCTTTAAAACCCATGATTAATGAGTCAGGGAGAGTGCTTATATCTGGACAGGATATTCAAATGCAAAAACAAACACAGATAACAAATCTGTCGGGTTACAGGGAGTTGCAGCAGAGTAACAGGAAGTGCACAGTTCATTTCGTCTGGTGTAGAGATGATTAGCTGCGTGACCACCAGCTTCTCTTGAATTGTTCTGAGAAATATTATAAAGTCCTTCAGAGTCTGAGACGGCAGGTTTACTCATAATGGACATACAATGTCATCACCAATAGTCTATTCCTGTTGGTTCGTTAAGTGTAGCCGCCTCTATCGTGTTTTTTTAAATCAAAATCAGTTTGCTGAGCTTTGCGCAGTTAAGACGATGTTGACAAGGAGTTTTCTTTTGGAATTTAAAGAAGGAACAGGTTCCAGTACAGTACAAGTGACACCAGCACATGTAATGCCAATAGGAACGGAGCATATTGTCCGATTATAGACAGGTTCAACATCTAGAACCATCAAGAACAGCCAAATACTAGAGATAATGAAAATCTGACAAGCAAGCAAAAAATGGTGTAGAAATGCAACAGATAAGGCAGACTCTCCAGAGAGAAGCAGAGATAACATACCCACTCTGATACAAACCTATTCGAAACAATTAAAATTAGATTAAAATTAAAGTTAATTGAGCTCCAATTGTGCCAGAACTGCTGTTTTTTTTTTCCCAGCACTTTCAAATGGCTTAATGGCAGGAGACAGAGAGGAATGGTGAAGGCTTGTTTTTCGGTATGGAGGCTTGTGACCCACAGTCTTCGTCAGATGATTGTTCTGGGTTCTCATTGTTTGTCATTTATTAAAATTATTTCGATGAGGATTTACACAGCATGATAAGTACGTTTGCGGATGACATAAACATTGGTGGCGCAGTGAACAGTGCAGAAAGTTTTCTAAGATTACAAAAGGATCTTGATCAAATGGATCAATGGGCTGAGAAATGGCAGAGTTCAATCTGAATGAATGCGAGATGCACACAATAGTGTGTTTTTGCCGCTGATTGGTGCATAAGTAACAGGATTTTTGAGATCCCCATCTCCTGGGGTTTAACACAAAGATGTCCTCAATGAAATTTCAGAGGCCCTACACTCTCGCTCGATCCCCTCATGCTATTAGTGCAGTTGTGGAAACTCTCCGCTTTATCGTCATTCTTATTTGTTCATCTACTTTACTAACACCTTCCACCCCGAACTCAAATTTACCTGGAGCGTCTCAGACTCCTCCCTCCCCTTCCTAGACCTCTCCAGTTCAATCTCGGGCGACCGACTCAACAAGGACATTTACTACCAACCAACCGACTCACACAGCTACCTAGATTACACCTCCTCCCACACTGCACCCTGTTAAAATGCCATCCCATATTCACAAATCCTCTGCCTCCACCACATCTGCTTCCAGTATGACCAATTCAACTGGCGAACAACGCATATGGCCTCCTTCTTCAAAGACGGCAATGTCCCATCTGACATGGTAGACTACGCTCTCTACCACATCCCCTCCACTTCCCGCACCTCAACCCTTGAACCCCGCCCCTCCAATCGCCACCAGGACAGAATCCCACTGCTCCGCACCTACCATCCCAAAAACCTCTGGAGACATCGTATCATCTTCTGTCATTTCCGCCACATCCAGACAGACCCAACCACCACGAATATATTTCCCTCTCCACCCCTATCAGCATTCAGGAGAGACCACTTCCTCCGTGACTCCCTCGTCAGGTCCACACCCTCCTCAAACCCAACCTCCCGGCACATTCTCCTGCCACCGCAAGAATTGCAAAGCTTGCACCCACACCTTCCCACTCACCTGCCACCAATGCCCCAATGGATCCTCGTACATCCATCGGAAATTCACCTGCACCTCCACACACATCATTTACTGTATCCGGATGTGGTCTCCTGCACATTTGGGAGACAGGCTGCCTACTTGTGGAACGTTTCAAGGAACAACTCTGGGTACACCCGCACCAATCAACCCAACCGCCCCGTGGCTCAACACTTTAGCCCCCTCTCCCACTCTTCCAATGACATGCAGGTCCTTGGCCTCCTCCATCGCCAGACCCTGGCCACACGACGCCTGGAGGAAGAGCGCCTCATCTTCCGCCTCAGAACCCTGCAACACACGGGATGAATGTAGTTTTCTCCAGCTTCCTCATTTCGCCTCCCCCCACCTTATCTCAGTCCCAACCCTCGGATTCAGCACCGCCCTCTTCACCTGCGATCTTCTTCCCGACTTCTCTGCCCCCACCCCCTCTCAGGCCTATCACCCTCACCCACACCTTCTTCCACCTATCGTGTTCCCAGCGCGCCTCCCTCAAATCCCCTCCCCCCAAAAGTTCTATCGCACTACACTTGGCACACCAGCCTAACCTGAAGAAGGGCTTATGCCCGAAACGTCGATTCTCCTGATCCTCAGATGCTGCCTGGCCTGCTATCTGATATCCCCTTTTGGCCTTCCTGATTTCATTGTTAAGAGTCATGCATACTCTTTACATTGCGAAACAGATTCAACTGAACCAAGTTGACTGTCTGAATTAAGATTCTCCTTTATTCTTGATTATTACCTCAATAATTTTATTCATCCATCGTTCCTTAATCTTACCAGGCAAAAGTGAGGACTGCAGATGCTGGAAACCAGAGTTTAGATTACAGTGGTGCTGGAAAAGCATGGTAGGTCGGGCAGCATGCGAGGAGAAGGAAAACCGATGTTTTGGCAAACGCCCTTCATCATGAATGGAGTTAGAGAACCTCCAGGGTGGAGAGACAAATGATGGTGGGGAGGCTGGAAGAAGGTAGCAAAGAGTACAATAGGTGAATTGGGGTGTGGATTGGGTTGATAGGTCAGAGTGCAGGGTGGGGGAAGGTAACAATGTGTACAACGGGTGGATGGAGGTGGGGGTGCATGTGATAGGTCAGAGGGGAGGGTGGAGCTGATAGATTGAAGTGAAATCGGCAGGTGGAACAGGCCATGAGGACGGTGCTCAACTTAAAGTTTGGAACTGAGGTAAGATGGGGGAGAGGAAATGAGGAAACTGGTGATTCCACATTAATACATTGTGGTTGAAGTGATCCGAAGCAGAAGATGAGGCGTTCTTCCTCCAGGCTTCGTGTGGAGAGTAGGCCGCGATGGAGGAGGTCCAGGACCTGCATGTCCTCGGGAGAGTGGGATGGGGAGTTGAAATGTTGGGCCAGAGGGCAGTGGGGTTGGGTTTTGCGGGTGTCCGGAGATGTTACCTAAAGCGCCCTGCGAGGAGGCGCCCAGTTTCCCCAAAGTCGAGGAGACTGCATCGGGAGCAACAGATACAATAAATGACATTGGTGGATGCGCAGGCATTGAGGATGCAAATGTGGCTGTGATAGCGAGACTGCTTCAGTACATGGTAGAAGAGCTTCAGGGCAGAGGAGATGACCCTCACCCACCTCTCTGTCCTATCACCTCCATCTCCAGCCCATTCACATTTGCTACCTTCCCCAGAGTCCCACACCCACCCATTTATTTCTCCTTCTTGGAGGCTTCATGCCTGCATTCCTGATGAAGGACGTTTACCCAAAACATCGGTTTTCCTGCTCCTCGGATACTTCCTGACCTGCTGTGCTTTTGGAGCATCACTCTAGTCTAAATCCTTAATCTTACCAGCCTTACCCATCACTCTACCAGCAATTTCATATCTCTGATTTCTCGTCGTCACACTGCTGAACGCCTTTCACTTTTCAGAGATTATTTTCCCTGCGAACAGTCTACTACAATCAACCTTTGATAGTCCCTGTCTCATGGCATTAAAATTTGTTGTACTTAAATGATAAAAGTGATTTTTTTAAATGGAAGACTTATTAGTTGAATCGCAACATTCATAATAATGGAATTTTTTTTAGATTAGACTTACAGTGTGGAAACAGGCCCTTCGGCCCAACAAGTCCACACCGACCCGCCGAAGCGCAAACCACCCATACCCCTACATTTTACCCCTTACCTAACACTACGGGCAATTTAGCTTGGCCAATTCACCTGACCCGCACATCTTTGTGACTGTGGGAGGAAACCGGAGCACCCGGAGGAAACCCACGCAGACACGGGGAGAACGTGCAAACTCCACACAGTCAGTCGCCTGAGTCGGGAATTGAACCCGGGTCTACAGGCGCTGTGAGGCAGCAGTGCTAACCACTGTGCCACCGTGCCGAATCATGATCACAACATCCAAAGTATTGCCCTACTTTTCCTTAACTCACCCGCCCTGCCTTACTGCCAAATGAAGATCGAAATTTGTTCATTTTCTCAGAGGAACATTTATATCATGATAAAGAAATAGGTTCTTGAATACATTTATCAAATGTTTCATCACCCAAACAATTAGCATTTTGTTAGTCCCAATCAACGTTGGGGAAATTAAGTTTCTCAATTAGTATAAACTTATTATGCTTTCATATATCTGAGATCATCCTCCATTTTTGATTTTCAATTTCTTTCTTACCGTTGCGAGCATATAGAAAAATCCCACCTCAGTGATCCTTAGTTTCTTAATTTTAATTTCTGCCGGTATATTTTACAGAAATGAGAATATAGTACAATCCCACCAAAGTGATCTTTACTTCTGTATTATTAATTTCTACCCTGATATTTTCACTGGACATGTTTTCAAACATAGCTTGCCTAGTTGTATCAATAATTTATTCCTTAATTAAAAAGGCCAGCTCCCAACGATGTCTCCTTTCCTAAACTGCATAACACCTTGCACCTGGAACATTGGATTGCGACTCTTGAACATCTCTCGGCTAATTCTCAGTAACAGCTATGATGCCAAAATGTCATGTTCTTAAACATGCGCTGAGTTCATCAGCCTTCCCTGTAAAACACGTTTCAATGAAGTAAATGTAGTTCAGGTCTCCACAATTACTCTATGCTCTGACTCTCTCGTTTGTCTTTCTAATTGACGTGGTCTCCATACATTCAATCTTATTCACCCATCCTATCATTTACACTGCCATTTAGAATATCTGCACTTGCCTTCTCTATCAATATGAAGTGAGAACATCTTTCTGCTAAGATATTGGTTGCTTTCCAGTTTAGATTCGACTATTCCTTTTTGAACAGGCCTTTTCTATTCCAAATTACATCCCAATTTCCCAAAACCCTAAATACTTGAATAACGCATCAGCTTTTCAGCCATTGATTTTTTTCTCAATAACCTTTTGTTCCTGCCTGCGGTTGAGTTTTGCATTGGGAGTAAATCAGAAATTAAGGATTTCACTGAGGATTTTTTTCGTCGTCTACCTCACCTCTTAAATTCACTCTGTACTCCTTTAATCTTTTCCCGCAACATGACATTCCTTCCAATATGGAGAATAATTTCTTGCTTTACAATCTCACCTTTAGCAATATGCTTTAAACGTTCAGAGACATTCTTAAACTTCGCACCGGGAAACCAACTATCTATTATAAATGTACGTTCACTGCCACAGAATGTCCTATTGATACCCCTGACAGAAGACTCCCCTGTCGCAACCTTTCTACTAAATCTTGTCAAACGCTGCCGAACATAAGAATCATTCCAAGTGTCCAAAAACTGCCGCTACTTCCGTTTTCTTTAGAGGGACAACCACCTTCAACAGTTCCAAAGAATGAATATACGTTTGATAGAGGAATAGCCACAGAAGATCTCTGAACGACCCTCTTAATTTTCCTGACAATCTCCCAATTGTCCGATTGGTTTTGCTGGATAACAACTTTCCTAAATCCTTCAGCCATCTTTTTTCTGTGCCCTATATGTGGCTTTGACATGTCGCTATTACTAATATTAACTGTCATGTCAAAATGGAATGCACTTACAAGTACATATACATATATGGGTGTATAATCATTTAATTAACCCAACCGTTAATTTAGCTAATTAACTAAATAAAAATATCCCTCTTCAATAAATACCTTGAAGAAAATGTCTTCGACAGAGCTGAGTCTGTGTAGGGATCGCCGTAATGAAAGCTCAACTTCTTATTTAACAAAAGAAACTTTAGTTTTTCAAAACAAAACAAAAGTTTTGCAGTTTAATTATTTTAATTATGAACCTTTTACAACATATGCAGACTTTTTCTAATTTCATTTTATACCACCCTTAGAAAGTTCGTTAAAACAGTCATTTGGAAAAAGAATCGCAATTTTTTGCTTCTTTTTGTTTTCTTGCAGTGTTTGTTGAATGTTAATAAAGCAAAATGGAGTAATTATCTTATATTAATAAGTCATATTGAGCATATTACCTTTAGAAAACATTATAACAAAGCTTTAACTATACCTGCAGTCCCTGGAGCCGTACGTTCTAATAATTTGTTTCCAATTCAAGGTAAACTAGATGATATGAATTGATCTCCGACACAATGTCAATCATGCAGACTTCAATTGAACCTTTATTCTTATTTCTTTCGCTCTTTCAAACAACCTTATGTGTCTGTTTCCATTCTGCTCACGAAAAATCCCTTCAGCTCTGTCTATTGCAGGGAATGTTATTATCCAGATCCACTTAAAACAAAAAAAGTATTGCAGTGAAAGTCACCTATACTTAGTCCAGTGTTAATTAGATACAAGTCTTATGAATACAACATATAGACAGGCATAGTATATAAGAATAATTCAGCTTCATGTCCAAAGTAAAATTGTGACTTCCTCATAAAAAACGCCCCAAATGTATCAACTATTCTGTTCACCAGAATAGGATAAACAAGAAACTGTAATTCTCAATTCTTCGTCTATGAATAACATTTGAAGAACGGGTAGAAGATCAAGGCCTATTTGTGAGCTTCATAAATGATCATGGAGTGAATGTGAGGGATGGAGTTTGCGGGAATGGCAAGTAACGTTGTGGATGAAAGAACGAATAGCCAGGTCTTGAGCATGAAAGTGTCAGGCTACATGAGAAAATAAACAGGTATTTCAGGTGGCCACGTTAATGGAAGATGAAAGTCACCACCGATTACATATCAGATAATGCATTTCTTAAGTAACAAGTCAAGACATTCCACAAACTATGAAGAGAGGATTTGTTTTGAAGCAGACTGTGTTGGGAGGAGCTCCTGATCAAGGTGTTTGAGAGCATGAGGGGTGTGGACAGGATGAACAGAGTACAGCTCTTCCCCTTGCCAAGCTTCTATTCAATTGAAGCAAGACATCACTCCTCTTGCATTTAAGTCCTCTCACAATACAGGTTATCATTCCCCAGCTTTCCAAATAACTTGCTGCAGCTGTATGTCAGCTCCTGATAGACCAGGACACCTTGGGTATAATTTACATCTGTAGTTTCCAACACTGTACGATTTAAGAAATATACTGTACATCAATATCTCCAACAAATTGGATGACTTCATGTTTTCGCAACGTATGTTATTTACATTGATCTTGCCCATGTGGAAGCCTGTTTAATCTTCAATAATCTTTACATATTCTACATCGCACACATTCCCACACAAGAATGACCTATTAAATCCTTCAGTCTGTTGACTGACTTTTAGTGAATAATTAATCCATCCGAATACATTCATCATGACAGAATCCGACAATTAAATGCCTTCTGATGCAATATGCTCCTATCTCTCACCATGCTTATAGTTTAGGACAGGGAGTTGCGATCACAATGACTGAAGTGTTCCATCACCGAGAGCTTTGACATCTCACGTGTTTCATTGTCAAGCACCGAATCCAGTGTGGCCT
Organism: Hemiscyllium ocellatum; assembly: GCF_020745735.1. Classification (NCBI taxonomy): domain Eukaryota; kingdom Metazoa; phylum Chordata; class Chondrichthyes; order Orectolobiformes; family Hemiscylliidae; genus Hemiscyllium; species Hemiscyllium ocellatum. The sequence continues at coordinate 1,123,108 of NW_026867575.1, forward strand.
GCCCCACGTCGGCCAATCTACATATCGAATCGGGAATCCTTCCTGGACACATCTGACAAAAAAAAATGTTCTATTCAAAGTATTTGAGCTATGGACCTTCCAACAACTCTTAGGGATGTTGAAGCAATCTATGGCAACCATCCTGTTACTTCAGCATTATCCCAAAATCTGCTGCCAGTTTACACCTCTGTGTCTTTGTTGCAATGGAGAAGGGGGGAATGGAATTGGTCTTTTAACATCTCCCAATAAAGTTACTGCTCCTTTCCACTTTCTGACTTCCATTCATACTGACTCTGTGGATAAAACCCTTCTCGACGATCTCTCTTTCTGCAGCTGTGATATTATCCCGGATTAGCAATGCCAAACCCACAACGCTTTCATTTAACTCCCTATTTCTTTTGAATCAACTGAACCCCGGAGCATCCAACAAGCATTCCTGCCCCTGTGATATCCAAGTCTCTGTAATGGCCACATCAACATAGCTCCAAGTACTAATCCATGCTCTGAGATCATCATCCATATTCTAGATACTTCTTGGCATTAAAATAATAACACTTTAATCCATCACATTGATTGCAACTTTGCCCCATCAACCGTCTGTCCTTCCTCACAGACTCTCCACGCTATATCTGCCTGTTCACCAGCAACCAATACTTCCGGTTCACATCCCCCGGCCAACCAAGTTTAAAACCTCTTGAAGAGCATGAGTAAACGTCCCACCCAGGATATTGGTACCTCTCTAGTTCAGGTGCAACTAATCGACCTTTTACAGTTCGTACATTCCTCAGAAAATATCCCAGTGATGTATATATCTGAAGCCCTCCGCCTAACACCAACCCTGAAGTCACGTGTTCAGCAGCGCTCGCTCTCTTTTCCCAGCCTCACGAACCCGTGACGCCATTGGCAATGATGAGATTGCTACTCTGCTCATCCTGCCTTTTAGCTTCGAACCTATTTCCCTATATTGATTTTCAGGTCCTCATCCCTTTTCCTAGCTATCTCATTGGTGACAATCTGTGCCACAACGTCTGCCTGCTCTCCCTCCAACTTAAGAATCTGAACGAATCCATCCAAAACATCCCTGAGCCTGGCAACCAGGAGGTAACATACTGCTGGAAGTCCTTTTCGCGACCACAGAATTTCCTGTTTGTTCCTCTTACCATTGAATCTCCTGTCACCATTGCTCTCCTATTCGAGCCTTTTCATTCTGACCCACAGAGACCTGGACACTGTGCTTTTCCCTTGCTAATTACACTCCCCCAATCACCACTGAATATATTAGTTCCCTTTCCCAGTCAATCCTGCATTCACTTCCGCTCCTGTTCAGCTTTCGCTCCACTGAATCGCGAGGTCAGTATTTTATATTCTATTCTAACTTCCTGCCAGCCCTGGCTCATGCTCTCCCCAATCCCACAGATGCAATGCCTCTGTTGACTCAACAGGCCAGTACTTTATATTATACCTTCCCAGTTGCTCCTTGGTTCACGGTCTCCCCACTCCACTGGTGAAGCGTGGACTGCTGATTCACCAGATCAGTATTTTGAGACCGTAGGACACAGGCTGGAGGACGTTTCAGCAACAGGGAGGTGTGTAGGTGCCAGTAGACAATGCAAAGATCATGAGTAATGCAGGTGGTGGAGGAGAGTACATGAATTAGAGTGATGCAGATGCTGGAGGAGGTTACTTAGATAGGGAAGGAAATACTCTGGTGTTGATGATTGAGGTACTGAGGAGTGTCAATGCTGTAATTAGGAAGGAAGAATGTAACTGGAGAACATGATAGAAAAGTGGAGCGGTGTAGATCTGGTAGACAATAGAAGTGAAGTTGTTTAATGAAATGGGAGGAATGACGTGGTTTGAGAATTTTATAGCAATATGGAGGAGCAAAAGTGCTGGAGTTGCTTCCAGAAATATGGAGGGATTTAAGTGCTGGTGGAGTCCGTAACTAAATGTATGGTTGAAGCTGTTGGAGGATGCTACAGAGATAAGAGTGGCGGAGATCTTCGAGGAGGTTACAGCGATAAGGAGGAGTGGGCTACAGAGCTGCTGAAAGTTATCAGTTCAGGAAGGCCGTTAAGGCCGGATGTGGCTTGAGCGATAGAATTGGAAGTAGACGCTGTTGGAGGTTCCAACAACCGGGACGGCTCTCATTACTGCCGAGAATTGAGGAGAAGAAGAGAAGTGAAGAGGCTCGAGGATGCTTCAGATAGTGGAAGGAGGTTAGACAGAATAGGTGAGTAAACTCCTCATTATCGGGATAAGGAGGACCGAGGGGCTGGAGGAGATTAGAGAGATATAGTGTGATACATGCTGTAGGAGGTTACAGCGACAGAGAGAACTGGAATAGCTGGTGGAGCTTAAAGTGAGAAGGAAAGTTGTCAAAGCAGCAGAAACTCCAGAGATATGGAGGGGTATCAGGGCTGGAGGAGATTACTGAAACAGGAACGAGTGTAGTAATGGGGATATGTGTGTAGATTTAAGGACCCTACAGAAATATGGAAGGATGTACCTGTTTGAGGAGATTACAGAGAAGGGTGGGTTGTAGGGAGCTGCAAGAGGGTACAGAGATCGGGGGTATGTAGCGACTTATAGATATGGAAATAGGGAGAAGTAGGGGGTTTGGATGGTACAGAGATAGTGTGGGACGCAGATATTGTGGTGTCTGCAGTGAAAGGCAGTGGTGTAATAGCTGATGCAGGCTACAGAGTTAAGAAGGGATCCAGAGCATGCAGGTGATACAGAAATAGGCAAGTGTGTCTGGGCTAAAGATGCTAGAAGCTAGGAGAAGTCTGTCGGACCTGGAAGAGGTTTCAGGAATAGGTAGGAAAGCAGATGCTGGAGGAGGTTACAGAGATGAGGAAGGGAGTAGTGCCTGGAGATGGTTATTGAGATAATAAAGTGTGTAGATGATGGAGGGGTAGACATATGAAGGTGAGTATTATCTGGAGGAGTTCAGAGATGGGGAGAAGTGTGGGATTTGGAGAAGATCACAGTGGTATATAAGGCAGGAATAGCTTGTGCAGGTTACAGAGCTTGGGAAGATTAGAGTAGCTTGCGGAGGTTAAAGAGATGGGGAAGAGTGTAGTAACTGGATGAGGTAACAGAGATAGTGAGTGGTGTAATGATGGATAGGTTAGAGTCAACATTACAGTGGTGCTAGAACAGCACAGCACGTCAGGCAGCATCCGTCGACCACGAACTTCGACTTTTCGGGCAAAATTCCCTTCATCAGTAATGAAGCCAAAACATCGATTTGCCTGCTCCTCTGATGCTGCCTGACCTGTTCTGCTTTTCCACGACCACTGTAATTTTGACTCTAATCTCCAGCATCTGCAGTACCTGCCGGAGGAGATTGCTGAGTATGGGAGAGGTATCGTGGTTGAGGAGGTTACAGAGATAAGGAGGGGCGTAGGGGCTGGTGGAGTCTCCTCGGATAGCGAGAATTTAGGGGCTGGAATAGGTGACAGAGATAGTGACGGGTGTATTAGCTGCAGGAGGCCACAGATACAAGAAGGGGTATAGCTCTGGAGGGGGTTAAAAAGGTAGTGAGCAATGTAGTATGTGGAGGGGATCACAGAATGGAATTGGTTAGATTAGCTGAGCTTGCTTACACTATGGGAACAGGCTCTTTGGCACAACAAGTCCACACCAACGTTCGAAAATGTGACACACCCAGACTCATCGCACTACCCCTGTCTAATGCACCTAATACTGTGAGTAAATTGACATGGTTAATCCACCTAACCTTCACATCTTTGGATTGTGAGCACCCAGAGAAATCAGAGCACCGTGAGAAAATGGAGGCAGATACGGTGGGAATGCACAATCTCCACAGAAAGCTTGGCCAAAAGCAGGAATCAAAGCACAGTCCTAGTATTTTGAGGCAGCAGTGCCGTATTTATGGTGCAGGGTGTAGGGGCTGGAGGAGATCTCAGAGATAGGGAGGGTCATACCGCTGGCTATGATTCCTGAGATAGGGAGGACTGGAAGTGCTGGTGGAGGTTATGCAGATATACATGAGTGTTGTAGGATATGATAGATATTGGGAGGTTTGTAGAGGCTGAAGGACGTTACAGAGATCAGGGCGACATCGAGGATGGAAGGGGTTTAGAGAGGTCATGTGAGATAGGGCAGCTGGAGGAGATCATACAGATTGAGAAGGGTGTCTTGGCAAGAGGAGGTTACGGACATGGGGAGGGCGATTGTGGCTGGATGTGGTTATTGCGATGAGGAAAGATATATATGCTTTTGGAGGTTATAGACATATAGCGAGACATGTAGAGGCTGGATAAGTCTACAGAGATGAAAACGAGTGTTGGAATTCGATGTGGTTTTCAAAGGTTGGGACGGGTGGGTTGGCTGCAGGAGGGATTAGCGGTTTTTAGGCGTTAGGTGCTGGAGAAGGTTACAGGGATTGATATGGGTGTCGATGCTGGAAACTGATACCAACACAGGGCTGAATAAAGATGCTAGAGGAAGATAGAGAGATACGGAGGGGTACACATGATAGAGGAAGTTACAGATTAGAGAATGATGCCGTGGAAGGAGGATGTTAGAAAGATAGTGGAGGCTATCGGGGATGGAGAACGAGGCTAAAGTTAAAAAGAAGGAATGCAAATGCTGGACAAAGTTACAGAGACGCAGGAAATGTCAGGGCTGGACAGATCCACAGATATTTGAGAAATGTGAACAATGGAGGAGGGTACATAGACGGGGGATATAAATGTAAGTGTTGGATCTTGTTTCAGGGATAGTGTGGGGTTAATGGAATGGAGGATGTTACTGAGATAAGGAGGTTTGGAATATCTGGTAGAGGTTATAGAGATGAGGAAGCGTTTTGTGGCAGAAATTGGTCATACAGACAGAATGGACGGTATTACGGGAGGACAACACAGACAGAACGAGGTGTGCAGGAGCTGCAACAGGTTACAGTAATCAGTGGGGTTATACCTTGACTAAGGTGTTCACAAAGTGAGATCAGAGTGAGGTCTGGAGGAGGTTACATAGATAAGAAGGATTGGTGGTGGTTACAGAGAACAAAGACACGTTTACGTACTGGTGCAAGTAACAGAAATTGGAAGAGGTGCAGGTGTTGGAGGATGAGACAAGTGTAGTGAGTGCGTTGCTGGTGAATGTGACATAGATGAGGAGGAACGTAGGTGCTGGACAATGTTTCAGTGATAGGAAGTGAGTGTACCTGCCGAAGGATGTTGTAGGAATAGGGAGAGGTGTAGATGCTGTAGAATGTATCAGGGATAGAGAGTGGGATCAGATGCTGGAGAATGTTACAAAGATATGGAGTGGATGTATGTGCTGAAGGATGTTTCAGGGATAGGGAGAAGTGTCGTTCAGGAAAATGTTACGTAGACATGGAGTGGGTAGAGGTTGTGGAAAATCTTAAAGTGTTGGGAAGCGAGTGTCGTTCCAGAGATTGTCACAGGGAAAAAGGAGGGGTGTAGGTGCTTTAGATTGATCGAAGGATGGGGATGGCTGTCGGTGCTGTAGAATGTTACACGGATAGAGAATGATGTAGGTGCTGGAGAATGTTACACAGATAGGGAAGGGTTTAATTGCTGGAAAATGTCATAGTGATAGGGAGGGGTGAAGGTGGCGGATAGTGTTCGAGGGATAAAGAGAGGCTAGGTGCAGAGAATGTTTCATAGATGGGGAGGTGTGTAGATGGTGGAGAATATGACAGTGATAGGGAGGGTTCTAGGTGATGGAGAATGGAACAGGGATACGAAGGTGTGTAGGTGATGGAGAATATTACAGAGATAGGGAGTGGTCTAAGTGACTGAGAATATTACTGGGTTAGTGATGGATGTGGGTGCTCGAGAATGATACGGGGATAGGGAGTGAGTGTGGGTGCTGGTGACTGTCACAGAGATCACGAAGGGTGGAGGTACCAGTGAATGGTACAAGGAAAGGGTTGGCAAAAGATCTCGGAGAATGTTACAGGGATAGGGAGGGGTGAAGGTGATGGAGAATTAAATCGAGATAAGGAAGGGTGAAGGTACTGGCGAATGTTACAGGAATGTCAGGATGTAGGGGCTGGAGAATGTTACAGGGCGATGGAGGATTGCAGGTGCTGGTGAAAGTCACAGGTATAGGGAGGTGTTCAGGGACTGGAGAAAGTAAAAGGGACAAGGATGGGTTTACGTGCTGGAGAACGTTACAGCAATCGGGACGTGTGTAGGTCCTGGAGAAATGCACAGGGATAGGGAGAGCAGTAGGTGCTGGAGAATGACACAGGGCTAAGGAGGCGTTTATGTGCTGGAGAATGGGAAGAATGTTACATACTGGATAGACTGAATGGCCTCCTGCTGTTAGTATGTAGCGGCTTGATAGTCTAATGTCCGCCTTCAGACCATCTTTAACACATTATTGACATCAAACGCCATAGTATCCCATGGATGATGACCATCTGTTCAACTGTATTTGATGGAGGCCCCTCCCTTCTCATATACATAAACACACACAATAAAAACTACTCCAGGTATCATCTCAGTAGCAACTCAGACAGTTCGAACAACACTTCTCTGCATATTGACGGTACATTTTGTAAAATAAGGCAACATTCCAGCGCTCCACTTCGTCAAGTGATAATAGGCAACATTGGGTTGAATGTTGTCTTCTTAACCCATTGTCACTGGCAGATGGGAACACAATTGATTCCCTGTGTTCCCGAACAGCAGTCTGAATGCTCTGAATATTGTTTCAAGGTTACAAAAGAATTTAATAACATACTATTTAAAGCTTGGAGCAGCATTACACAGAGACAATGTGTCATGAATATCGTTGCCCGGCATTCTGGTCTGCAACAATTCCCCGAAGAAGTCATTTTATGCAGCTGGTGCGTTATTTTATCCCTGTCTCCTTGAATAAACTGAGTGGACCCGTTAGAAATCTGCAGTCATCTGACACTATTTCTGTAAGCAAGGAGGAAAGATGAAAACATTTCAAAGATTTATCTCCATCTCATTGCAACCCTCAACATTTCGGTCAGACCGAGTAAATGTTCCCTTTCATTGTGATATGAAAAGCGGTATAAGGAAGGTGTTAACTGAAACTGCTTGTTTAGTAGACTATTATTAATGCAAGTCTCCACAGATTCTAATTAAGCCACTGGAGGCTTTATGTCTGTAAATGATAAATGAGCTCCGTTCGATGTCTAATCAAATATTATGAGAGGAAGCATCACCCACAGCACTAATAGGATTCAGCAACTCCAGAGAAACTTAGAGAAGAGATCAGAATCTGAGAACATTCAAATGGAATGATAAAAAAATGGATGATAATTTGAGAGTAATAGACTGGAATGTTACAGCAATGGACAGGAGTTTAGCCGGGAGAATTTGGTATCTTTCTACATACTATCATCGGTTGCCATTATCACGTCGGATAGAACTTGTACTATTCATTATTCAATACATTTACTATCCAATCCTGGCTATCGCTGGTATCCCTGGTAAGTCTCACTGTCCAAATATTGTTTTGATAAACCATGTGTGACTGTTTGATTGTAATTCTCATGTTTTCATTCTTTGTTACAATTATTGTTCCTGCTGAGACACTGAGTCCAGAAATTCTGCGCGAAAACCACTATTATATGCATAATTGAACTTGTTCAGTCATTCTCTCCATCTTTGCTTCAGTCAGTGCCCGTCGTAGGTCTCTCTGTGTTGACATACTCAGTTTCACCTGGGAAACACAATATATCATTTCACTGCCCTTGTTATTTAATGTTGAGAACTTATAGTTCACTATCCTGAGTTTTGGATGCAAGTTTCATTTCCTACCTCTGACTTTATCCCATCTCTGGACAATGAATGAGATTGAAACGGGCGATTCACAACTGAAACAAAGAATAATGAACAAGACAGTCCTTCCATATCAAAATTGTTTCAATTACAAGATGTGTATCACTCGACTTCCTTCCTATTCATGTTTTTGTCTAGAAACTTTTTGAATGCTGATCTTTGGTTTCTTGCTTCCCCTACTTCCTCTGGCAGTGCATTCCAGGCATAGCATCTTATGTGTGAAAAACTTTGCACAAACATCGAACTTAATTGCCCCCGCATACCTGTATTTTGAACCCGTGTCCCCTAGTAAATGACCATGCCATACTGCGAAAAAGCCTCATATTTTCGAAACTATACATGCTATTCACAATTTTATAAACTTCCATCAGTTTCCCCTTTCAACCACTTGCATTCCAATGTAAGGAGATGCAGCCTTCCCAAACTTTAGTCAAATATATAATCCCCTCAACAAACAAACGTAAAAATATTTCTTGCGCCCTCTCCAAAACATTGATGTCCTGGTGATGTGGTGATCAGAACTGTACATAACATTCCAATTGTGCATTTTAAAATTAATGTTTTAAAAAGCTACAGCATACTTGACTATTGCTATAATTCATGTCCCTTACATTGTCGTCAACTATGCCAAATGCCTTTTTTTTTGCGGTTTAGCTATCTGCATTCCCACCCTCAGTGATCTGTGGACTTTCACTGCAGATCACCCGGCATTTGATTTTTTACTCTACAATTATCACCTGTACACATCCTAACAAAATGTATCACGTCATACTTTTCCAATTAAACCTTCATCTGCCGTTTGTCTGCCCATGTCTTCAAACGCTGTATCCCCTGCTTTATCCGCTGACAATCCTGCTCACTTTTCACATTTCCACCAATTGTTCCATTGTCCAAAAATTAATCTCAACAACAATGTTTTTCTCCAAATTATTTTGTCGAAGATGAACAGCACAGGTTCCAGCACAGCCTATAACTGTGGTAATCCCTTTGACCATGAGTTGATTTCCTTCACCATGCCCTACCATTTCCTTATTTTATTTCCCGAAACATCCAGAACATACCTAACTGGCTCATCCAAACTGCTATTTAAAATTTCAGCAGTGAAATATAATCTGATTGATTCCAATAATCTGCAACTGACACTGCCAGCTTCAAACGGCTAAAAATAAATTCTGATTCGATACTCCATCCGAACTGACACCAGAAATCCCCTCTATCGATCATTCCCGTGAAAACGGCTCTGCATTGTTATTAGATCCGGCAATACACTAATGTTAATGTTCTTAATGACATCGTCATTATCTGTCCATTCATCTCTCTCTTTTGAAAACCCCAACTCCTGCTAGTTCATCTTTTAACTAATTTCCTTCATGCACGTACTTTCTCAATCAATGATCCTCACATATACCCCAGTTCCCAACTTAGTCACACAGAGTAATTCGCTTTTTTTTCTCTCGATCTGTCACGCAGACACAGACACATGTGAGCACGCATACGCTCTCACACACACTCATACTGACACAAGCTGAAACGTACACACACAGACACGCACCTTGAACTGGTACAATGGAGATTTGGAGACATCAATTTCGTGGAGCAAGTTAGGACTGCAGATGCTGCTGCTGATCAGAGTCAAAGAGTGTGGAGCTGAGAAAGCAGAGCCGGTCAAGCAGCATCTGAGGTAACGGAAAATCGAAGTTTCAGGGACAAGACGTTCCTGATGAAGGCCTTATGCGTGAAATGCCGATTCTCTTGCTAATCAAAATACTGCCTGAGGAGTTGTGCTTTTCCAGCGCCACTCTTTTCGACATAAGTTTATAGGAGCCGCAGTTGGTTTCACTCACATCATAGGATGCAACTTTCCCCATGATATGCAGTTATGTACTGCTTGTAGAAACAATATGCAGGCTTTTTTTAAATTTTCGCCAGACCGGGCAGATAGTTCAGCTTTCTGAATAATAAACTAGCATAGTCCGTGAAACACTCCGTATTGGCCTGTCGTCTTGTACCTCTTTACTGTGTCTGGGTTGGTCCAGATTCAGATGTTGAGAGATCGAAAATCTTGCGATGCCTTTGTTCAATGTTCTCATTCTTGTGATTTGGACCATCTCAGGTCTGGATCCTTCAGTTAGTACAACTCCTCTTCTCGTTTTTCCCTATTTCTACCATATGTTCTCAGGAAAGTATGTATCCTTTTTATTTTTAATCCGAATCTTCCAGTCCCTCTGTACCTTTCCAGCCTTGGTATATTGCTCTTTAGATTATCAAATACTGGCCTTGTGAACCTCAGAAACAATAACATGTTATGTTTTGGGCTGTTGTTTACTCTCTGCTGTATCCCTTGTGGTGCTGTATGTTGGATAAGGGGTTCATCAGGTTTGACTCACGTCTTTGAAACTTTGTCTGTGTCTGTGCACTCAGTGCCAATGTGTGCCGCTCTGAGCTGATCATGCGTTCAAGCTTATCGTGAATTACCGGACACAACAAAACATCTAACTTGCAGCTGAGGGGATTTGACTGACTCCTGTTATTGAACATTTAGTGGAGTTGCTGGAGATGGTTTTCTGGATGTTGTTCTGTGACATGCCTCAGACATTCAGGGAGACCTGAGGATTTCGTGCTCCAACTCTTGATGGAGCATGTGTAATGTAGTTCACCATCAAGGTCTGTAACATGAGCAACAAATGGAGTCGAGTCTGCAGGGAGTGGAAACACTGAACACGCAGTGTCATAAAGCCATAGTGATGTGCAGCAGCGAAACAGCTACTTTGGTATAACTCATCGACTCGACATTACGCATCAATCTAGTCCCATTTGCCAGCATGTGGACCATATCAGTCGAAACACTTAATATTCATCTACTCATCGAGATGTCTTTTGAATATTGTACTTGTACCAGTTTCCTGCAATTCCTCTGGCAGCTCATGTTGTACACACACCATCCTCTGCCGGAAACATTTGATCTTACACTCTTTTCGCATCTTTCCCTTCTCACCTTAAACCTATGCCTTCTAGTTTTGTGCTCGCCCACTCTTGAAAAAGAAGATTGACAATCAGGTGTATCCATGCCCCGCATGATTGTCTCAGCTTATTTCAGATTATTACTTAGCCTCCGATTATCCAAGGAAAGCAGCCCAACATATTCAGCCGGTCTGTATAGCACAAGTTCTCGAACACTGGGAACATGCTTGTGAAACTTTTTGGCACCATTTAATATTTCACGGCATTTTTCCAATAGTAGGGAGATCAGAAATAAATGCTGTAATCCAAAAGTGGTCTAACCAATGCCTTGCATGGCCACGATATGATTTCCCTGCTCCAAGACTCAGTGCAGTGACCAAAAAAGGGCAATCGTAAAGAACACCTTCTTCACTATCCTGTCTGCCTATGCAACTGATTTCAAGGATTTGAGAGTCTAATCTAATCTGGTTTCTGAACTTGTACTCCGAGGTCTCTTGGTTCGGCAAAACTCTCTTGATTCTGTACATAAATCCAGCCTTTATTTGTCCGACTAAAATACAGGAATTTACATTTATCAAAGTTAATCTGAATCTGGTACTCGTTGGCCCAACGACCATTTACTGAAGGCTTCATCGGACTCGGAGATACCGTTCATCTAAGCCCATTAAAGCATCAATTATGGTGTTGTTTGCAAACTCACGAACGATCGGCTTCCTATATTCCTTTCAGACTCATTCATATAAATCAATGGCATCCATTGCAAAATATATGCCATCACCACACTCTCTGACTCATACCTTCAATCCAATTTTGTATCCAAGTAGCTTCTTATCGCTATATTCCATGCAATCTTATTTTACTTAACAGTCTACCATGACGAATCCTGTTGAACGCCCTACTGAAATCTGGAAATGCAATAACCACAAATGTATGCAAGTGTGTGTGCGTGCGTGCGTGTGTTTTGGAGTGTGGGTGAGATAGGGAAGTAACCTGATGTATCCATCCCAGGATTTTTAAGAACACCTTCCCAATCTACGCTTAACCCAGGAGCAGTGTGTGAGGAAACCCTAATTTATCAAGGAGCTGTTCACAGAGCGGTGTCACCTCTTGCAACGCGACTTGCAGCTTCACATCAGGGGGAGGATGGTGCTAGAGTCACAGTTTCATTCAGCTTCGAATATCCGGAAATTGCCTGGCAGGTATGGGTAATATATCAATCATCTCGCACATTGCTTACATCAATGTCACCATTCGCTCTTACAGGATATATATTGCGGATTAGGGGAAGACAATGCGTTGTCTCTCTCAATAGGGAGCTACCCAGTGTATGCTTGTTTTCACAGTATAGCGGTACTCACGATCATATGGATGACCCTCGTGGTCCACATGTCATCGCGGAGAAGTAAAGGGACTGAAGGATCTCTCAGTGGTCATCAATGCTGTCTCACAGCACCAGGACCCCAGATTCGATTCCAGTCTTGGGCGACTATCTGTGTGAAGTTTGCACATGCTCCCCATGTCTGCATGGGTTTCCTCAGGGTGCGCAGGTTTGCTCCCACAGTCCAAAGATGTGCAGGTCAGATCAGTTGGCCATGCTAATTTGTCCATAGTGTTAGGTGCATCAGTCAGAGGGAAATGGGTCTATCTGGGTTACTTTTGGGGGCGGGGGGGTGGGGGGAGTGTCGGTGTGGATTTTTTTGGGATGAAGGACCTGTTTCTACGCTGTAGAGAACCTAAACTATTCTAATATAATCTAACAGAACCTAATGCTGCAATGTGCCTATGCATGGCACATCGTATTGATGAATACACACAGTCCTAAAAACCGCCAGAGCCACTTCATTTAGAAGCAGTCGGTCATTTCCAACAGCTTCATGTCTTCATGTGCAAGGAAAAAAATGGCCTTTCAGATTGACGTCATCTCTTTCATACAGGGCTGGAAACACCCCCCACCCCCGCTCATCACATGCCACTGAGATAAAAGGGACAACTGAGAACATGACGGAGCAGTCCATCAGATTTAACAAAACTTCCGAAGTCTGAACTGTTAAGAGTGAATCTTCCAGTTGACACTGTATCACGAATGCTGCCATCTCTCTCCCTTCCACTCACATACTGCCTCACATTCGCCCTGAAACTAAAACGAATTGGGATGTGTCATGTTATATTCTATCTTCCAAACTTTTACCCATTGTGTTTACCTCCAACTATTCATTTGGACACTCTGCACCTTCTCTGAATGATATAACTGTCTGCTTATCTTAACGTCATCGCCTAACATAATTACAGTGCATTTATGTGAAATGATTGATACGGATTCCAAATAGCTGAATACCCAGCAGTACGTACTCTGTGACTCGACATGGTATGTTCTGTCAAACTGATCAAGACTGATTTATTTCGAGTTTCTGATTGCCATTTGGTACCTATTCCTACCGCATTCTCATGTCCCACATTCAAGTTTCTTATTGAAATCAATGATTTGAATGAGGATGTACAAGGCATGATTCGTAAGCAGCTGATGAAACTCCAGTAGATGATACCATAGAATGTTCGGAAGGTTATCAGAAATAATAGCAGGATCTTGATCAGCTGGGGAAGTACGCCGAGTAATGCAAGATGGAGTTTCATGTAGATAAGTGTGAGGTGTTGTGTTTTGGCACCTCAAATAAAGATAGGAATTTTATAGTCAATGTTCGGACCTGAAGGAGTGTACCAGAATAGTGGGACCATGGAGTTCAGGTTCACAGTTCTCTTAAAGTGGAGTCACAGATCGGCAGTGAGAACGGCCTTTGGTACACTGGTCTTCATCGATCAGGGCACTGATTACAGAAGTTACACAATTATGTTAGAGCTAAAACAAAAGACATTAATGAGGCCGAACTCGGAGTATAAGTGTTCAGATTGGGCCACCTTCCTATCGAACGGATGTTATTAAACTGGAAAGAGTGCAGAAGAAATTTGCAATAATGTTGCCAGGACTCAACTCTCTCATTTGTAGAGAGAGTTTGGATAAACTCGAGCATTTTTCCATAGTTTGTTGGAGGCTGTGTGAGGTCCTCATAGAAGTGTATAAGGTCATGAGGGGCATGGATAGACTGAATTTTTCATAGCATTGGGAACCGAGGGTGAGCGGCATAGGTTTAAGGTTAGAGTGGAAAGAGCAAAATGGAAACTGAGGCGCAATTGTTTTGCAACGAGTGTGCTACGCATATGGAATGAACACAAATGCACGAGGTAAGATTTTATTTCACACACCTTTCTAGATTGCTGTCTGCTCTCTCGCATTCAGCTTCGCCCGGAGTCTCGTGGACCACTCTGACACCTGTCTTTTAATTAGTCTTATTTGTGAACTTGAACTTGAACTTGGTATTGAGTCCAGAGTGTTGCAATGTCTCTTAGCAGAATATGAGGTGTTTCTTTTCCAAATGATGTGAGCTTCGCTAAAGCACTGGACTATGCCTGAGAATGATGATGGACCAGGAATAGGTGCGTGTGTGCAAATGTCAGACAACTGGAAGCTCCGGTTCACTTTTGTGGGCATACTTTAGACGCTCAATGAAGTAGCCACGCTGTCTGGTGCCCTGACTTGAGAACTGATCATCGGAGGAAAATGTCAGTTTTTTTTCCAGAACCAAGGGGTTAAAAGTAATCTATAATTGGGGAGAAATCCCAAAGAAAGAAAAGAACAGTTACTCTGAAAAAAGAGAGGAACAATCCATGGAGCGTTCTTTAACTGATGGTATTAGTCATTGACCAAAAGTCAGTAAATTGACCAAAAGACATGATTCTCAAGAAAGACATCACATTGCAGGGAGAAGGATACATTGTTTCGAAGTACATTCAAGCAGTTGAAGGTGTGAACTTTTTTGTCTGTTGTTACATTTCTTCTGGACAGATTGGTGACCACAACTTAGACCGAAAGACAAGAATTTCCAACCTCTGCTTGTCTGTAAGGATCTGGTTGAATAGTTCAGAACCGTTCCGAACGATTTACACATTTCCTGTCAGGAAATGTAAAGAAATAACCTTTGTTTACTTGCAAGTGATCGAGTGTGTGACAGTGTCTTAGAAACTATATGTTCTTATGAATGTTCGTCTCTGTGTTTGGGAAAGGAGGGATTTTTGTATATACGTCACATCTCTAAAGTAATTCAGACATTGTGTTGTGTTCTTACAGCTTCAATAATTTCAATAGATCTCTAAATACAGTGAGCCATTTGAAATCGGACTCTGTTCGCAATAAAACTGACAACTTTACCTCCAGGTTGATGCATGATTTCTTTGTTTACCTCCTTACAGTTACCAGATTGACAATCTTCATCCTGCTTCATAAAGATTGTGGATTGTCTCCCTGTGTCAGTCGTTACCTGGGGGCCATGGCAGTAGCGGATCTACTGGTCATTATCCTCGATCTGATATTGAGACACATTCCCATTGTTTATTGGGAAGAGTTTACTTTCCTGTGGTACATCCACGTGTGTAATATCCACGCCGTCCTGCTTTATGCAGCAACTGACTGTTCTGTCTGGTTCACAGTCACTTTCACCTTTGATCGGTTTGTAGCCATTTGTTGTCAGAACCTAAAAAGTAAATATTGCAGTGAGAAAACGGCGGCTGTGGTTCTTGGAACAGTGACTGTGCTGAGCTGTTTAAAGAACATTTTCTGGTATTTCATGCTTTCAGGGCTGTATAATCTGGATAACATCCCCTGGTTTTGTCACATAACAAGCAGTGTTCAATCCTCTCGTGTCTGGACTGCAATCGAGTTCCTCCATCACGTCCTAAACCCGGCTCTTCCATTTCTACTGATTGTACTACTCAATATTTTCACCGTCAGACACATTGTAGTGACCAGCAGAGCCCGCAAGAGACTCCGTGCTCACACAAATGGGGACGGTCAGTGTGACACAGAAATGCGAAATCGACAAAGATCCATAATTTTGCTATTTGTGATCTCGGGCAATTTCATCTTGTTATGGTCAATGCTGATGGTGTATTCTATATGGAACCGGATGTGGTATTTCGGGTATAGGTCTGTGTTTATCTATCCATTTGTGCAGGAATTAGGGTTCATGCTGCAGCTCCTCAGTTGCTGCACAAACACAGCGATATATGCTGTGACCCAGAAAAAGTTCAGAGAGCATTTTAAGAATGTGCTGAAGTATCCCTTTATCCAAGTTCATAAATCAATCCAATTCACTCATTAATCAATCAATTCAGGATTTTCATATTTCAATTCAATGTTTCAGCAGTTAAGCAGCTTGTCAATATGGTAATAGACTGAGGACAATACTGGCTTGTCCATCCTTATCCTCCGACAGGGGATTACAGGGGCATATCTCAGCGTTTCTCTCAACTCAGGAGCCAGCCAGACAAGGAGCTGCTCTCACCTGACTGTATAAATAACTTCAATTCGTAACTGATTAAAACGTTCATTAACAAGTGTCAAGCAGTAGAGGTTGTCTTTGCTTTGAAGAAGCTGAGCTGGAGATTCTCGCCCATGGACTTGTCATCCGAGAAGGGCATGGAACCGGATGGGATACAAGAGTTCTGTTTAAGTCATTATGTCCTTGCTTTCACCTCTGTGTTGAACACCCCGACCTGACCTCAGCAGAGTTCAACTTTCTCTCTGATCCTCTCCATTCATATCTTCCGCCCATTCTCACAATTACTCTCATTTGTACTCACTGCACTTCCTATTTTGTAATTGCTTTTCACTCTATCTCCCTCCCCATTCTCCTTCACTGTCTCTTCGCTTTGCTTTCCCTGTACCTCCTCCATTCTCTCTCTTTCAAATCCTGTCCACCTCGAACTCCCTCTTAGCTTCTGTTGCTGGAGAAACAGGATGCGTTTACCTTTGCAATCTGTTTGGGGAAGAAAACGGGATGTGCATATAGAGTGTGGGGTTTCGGCAAAATACAATTGCTCGTGGGCTCTGTGTGAGAACAATGGCTGTTACTAGGGCAAAGGGTGAGGGTCGGACAATATTCGTGTGAATGGAACACATTGTGTGCAACTACTGTTTGTTGCTGTGAAAACAGAATGGTTATGAGTTCACAGGCAGTTTCTACTGAGTTAGAGTGAAGATATTTTCAGAGGCGGTTGCTCGGGGAATAAAGCAGGGACATGCTCAAATTAGGGATGCGATTGTTATGGGAAAAGTAAATATGTGGAACAACTTGGCTTTCATAGGTGTTCACGGGAATGCTTTTAACAATGGACTGTTCCGAGGGAAAGTTATGTGTAAGAGGACAAAGCCTGTTGTTAATGCAACAGTGCAGTGTTGGTCCAGCAGCCAGTTATTAGGGAAAGAAAAGCAGGTGTAGGATCATGAACACTTGTCAGAGAAACAGCGTGGTGGTGGGGCTGACGGATGTTGTCTTTGGAAGAGTGTGGGATGGGACCACATTCCGTTGCCTGGGGAAAATAATTGGTGTTCGACCACTGTCCTTTGCTGGGGGGCGGAGTGGTTATGTGCACAAAGAACATTGTTCAGAGAAAGGGTTGGGGAAAGGTGGACAGAAGATTGCTGGGTGAATAGAATGAGGAATGGTTCACAGGCCTTTCTTCAGAGAACAGATTAGGTACAGATTCTCAGGCCATTGCTCGGTTGTGAGAGCATAAACATTGCAAAGGATACAAGAGGGAGCTAATGACGTTGGTTGTTCATGTGTGATCAAAGTAGCGGTGCAACAATTAGTTGTTCGGTAATTGAAATGGCTATATTACCACAAGAGGAATAGAAAGGTGATGGATCCAGCAGTCTTTGCTAAGAGAGAAGATTAGATGCAGAATCACTGACTGGTGGTTCAAGAACAGGTTGTGGGTCGGTCCATAGTCCGTTGTTAGGGGATCAGAGTGAGTTTGAGAATGCAGTCTTTTCCTGGGGGAAACAGCGTGGAAACATTGCAGCAAGCCTTTGCTCAGGAAACAGAGAGCATGTTTGGCTGGAAACCATTGTTAGGCGAAACAGTAGTCATTTAAGCCTCCAGTTGTCCAGGGGAATATTGTAGTTCCGGGGTCACGCACTAATGCAATGAGAAAGGTGGGTCAGGTGGTTTCGAAGGCTTTGCTTTGGAATAGTGTGGGTGCATAGCTATAATCCTTTTAGAAGGAGGAAGTGTGTGTGGAATCAGAGCCGACTGTACAGGCCGTGGTGCTGCAGGCCTCTGCTTGGGAATAGCTTGCGAATAGGCCACAGTCTGTTGCTCGTTAAGCAGGATCGGAAGGGTCTGCAGGTATATAGCCTGAGAACCGCGCCGGGTTGGACTACTGACCTTTCCTTGGGGAAAGTAAGGAAGTGGATCCATTGATCATTGATAAGGAACAGAATACAGACGCTACAATGGTCAATTCTGAGGGAGCAGATTTTGTATGTGACTATTATGCTGCTGCGGGAACAGAGGGGTAGGGTTATGGACCGTTGCTATGGGACATTGTGTGTGGGACAACTGGCTGTTGCTATGGGAAGTGAGATGGGGTGGATTAGGAGGCCATTGATACCGGTGTAATTATGTGGTAGGCCAAAGGTCCATTCCCAGAGGATGAGAGGGGATAGAGTGACCAGGCATTGCTCGTAGAACAGAATAGGGTATGGGTGAAATAACTCCACAGAGATCATCATTCCCAGATAGTTGGTAAAAGAAAAGAACATGATTCAATGCTGCCCTTCGGTGAGAAATACTGCCATCCTCATCTGATATCCACACATGTACAGAAGGTCAAGGCGTTGTTCCTTCATTTTAGCCTTGATATGTTGCAGAGCATTGTTAGATATTTCGACGATGATCCTAGCTTTACATTCAGAAACATCAAGAAACTTTTATATCTATCCCAGTGCTTTGTATTATTGCCTCAGAACTTCAATTCTATCCAAACATTCAATAATGCAAAAATGTGCTTGTGTCATTATTCTGCCTTGCCATTGATTATTTGCTGTCCATCTACCATTCTCGTTTATCAACATTGAACTGACTTGGGCAAGAACTCCCAAGTCCACATTCTTTGTTGCCTTTCCCTGTTTTAAGATGAGTGAGACTAGGTTTATGGGGTTGATTCAAGGCACGTTGGAATGATGTACGTGAAGAGATTGCTCAGGTTAGGATTACTTTCACTGTTGTTCAGTGAGTCAGGGAGGATATCATAAAGTCTTATAAAGTTCTAACATGACTCGACAGGGCAGATGCATGGAGGCTGTTCCTAATGATGCATATGTCCAGTTCCAGGGGTTATTGCCTGAGGATACTGGGTGGACCATTTAAGACCGAGATGAGGAGACATTTCGTCACTGTAAGAATGGTGGTCCTCTGGAATTCATTTTCACAAGATGCCAGAACAGTGTATGATTTCAAGAGGCGGTTAGATGTAGCACTTAGTGCAAATGGGCTGAAAGGTTATGGGGAGAAATGGAGGATCAGGCTATTGAGCTTGAAGATCAGCCACTGACGTGATGAATAACGGTGACAGTTGGAAAGGCCGTATGACCTCCTCCTGCTCCTATCTTCTATGTTCTTTTGATGTCAGTGTTGCACTATCATAAAATGGCTGCAGTGACCAAACATTAAATAGTTGACTGACATCTTCTAATTACTCGTGCTGGTTTGCAGATTGAAACGCACCTTACTTTTTGTACGTCTCTCAGCCTCCTACAGATAAATCTCAGCGAGATGTGAACCGGTTCTGGATTTTAGAATGAGAAGGGACAAAATAACCTCAATATTGAATATTTAAACTGGGTAAAGGACTGGGTGAAGGAACAGAGAAACCTTCAGTTTAGTTATGTAAATCTGACAGCAAACGTGACAGGCAAATGCGACAAACGGTGCTTTCATTCAGACATTCCAGCCTTGTAAAGATATCACTCTGAGATGGAGAAGCAGGATGTGTAGAACTCTGTTAGAAATAATGTGCAAGTTTCGATTGACGAAGATAAAAATTCCTGAATACGTTTGATATACTGCTCTGAGAGAATGAGACGTTTCTTTAGATCCTTCTTACTTCTCAATATTAAAGGAGACAGAACGACATACATGTATAAAACTTGACATTTCAGATCATCCACTGAATCATAGGTGTGGAACCTTGTTCATGATCTGTCTCAGAAGTTACCTCGTCTCTGCTTTGTTTTTTGCAGAAAACAGAATTTTAACAAAAGCCACATTTGTTTCAAATGTTCTGCATTTAAAAGGAAGCAAAGTTGCCAATAAACAAATGCCTGGATTTTTCGGTCCAAGTTAGGGACTGAACGTCACAGTCAGGGATGGAATGTGTCTGTGACCGAGCGGCTGTAACTGTGGATGTGAGTGAGACATTGAGGGATAGAGTATGACTGTAATGAACTGAGCTGGAGAGTGCGATATTCAGTGCTAAATGGAGGAAGTGACTGAGACTGAAGGAGTGAGTGATACTGTGAGAGTATGAGTGAGAATGACGGAGTTACTGTGAAATTGAGAGAGTGAGTCTGACAGGAGTGGAGGCAGAGTGATGGAGTGAGTAAGACTGTGTGGGATTCAGCATGGAATGTTGGAATCAGTGAGACTGTGTGAGTGAGTAAGGCTGTGAGTGAGTGCAACATTGAAGGAGCCAGTTTGACAGTGGGGGTGAGAGCAACAGTGGAGGAGAGACTGTGAAATTGAGCGAGTGCGTCTGCCATAGGAAAAACAGATTGACGGAGTGAGTAAGGCTGTGTGGGAGTCGGCATGGAATGTTGGAATAAGTGAGAAATGGAGTGAGTGAGGCTGTGAGTGAGTGCAACATTGAAGGAGACAGTTTGACAGTGGGGGTGGATGGCAACAGTGGAGGAGTGCGTGTGACAGTGTGGAAGCGGCGACACTGCGAGCGAATGGGAGTGGGAGCGACGGAATCAGGGTGTCAGCGAAAATGACATTATGAAAGAGAGGAAAGAGTGAAATTGTGAGGGAGCGAGAGAGACTGTGTGAGAGTGAGTGAGATAGTGAGGAAGTGACATTGACAGAGTCAGTTTGTCTGCGAGGGAGTCAGTGTGTCGGCGATGAGTTCCAGCGTGATGGTGAGAGAGTCAATGCATCTGTAATAATGTCTGTTTGCCTGTGAGATTGTCAGTGCTTTTCCGAGGATTCAGTGTGTCTGTGAAGGAAGCAGTCGGACTGTGAGGGAGTCAGTGTGATTGTGAGGAATTCAGTGCAGAAAATAGACGATAGACAATAGGTGCAGGAGGAGGCCATTCTGCCCTTCAAGCCTGCACCACCATTCATTAACATCATGTCTGATCGTCCTCAATCAATATCCTGTTCCTGCCTTATCTCCATTACACATGATGCCACAATCCTTGAAAACTCTACCCAACGCCTTCTTAAACGAACCCAGAGACTGGCCTCCGCTGCCTTCTGGGGCAGAACATTCCACACACTCATCACTCCTCATCTTTGTCCTAAATGGCCTATGTCGGATTCAATAGCTTCCAAATGACTCCTTTGACAGAACCCAGATCCAAAACTCCAACTCGGCACCACCCTCTTACCCTTTCCCACCTGTCCAACTTCCTTCCACTCTCTACGCTCCATCCTCACTACCAACCTATCATGATAAGACCTCACCCCAATCCCACTAACACTGCCCCTTCCACCTTCCGCCCAACCCTATGCCTACTCTCATATTTATCTCTCAGTCCCTTCCCAACACGACAATACTCATGTCGGGATAAAGGCTGAAACGCTGTCTCTCCTGCTTCTCAGATATTTCCTGACTTGCTGTGCTTTTCCATTGATACGCTTTTCTACTTTTACGAATGGCAGCTTTATATGTTCAGGATACGTATTCGGGACAGATTACTCTGGATGCTATGAATACATCGCTTAGTCTAAAACATCAATCAGTCCCTCCCACAAAATTCCTTTTTACCTAAGTTTGGAAAGCTAATCCATCCTGCTTTCCGTCCAAATTTCCACGGAGCGAATGTAGATTTTCGGTTTCAGTTCCACAGTAACTTAACACAAGAATAGTAGACGTCCAAGTACTCGGAAGAAATTCAGGCATTCCAGCTCCGCTTAATTTAAATCAGTGATGGCGGATCTCAACCCAGCTCACTTTCAAACATTATTAATTAAAACCACGGATCTCTTCATTAAATTTGCTCAGAATCGTGGCATTTCCCACATGTTGAGATAAAACGTTAGAGAGCAATTCAGTGTGGAAATAGGCCCTTTGGCTCAAAGTGGTTCATGCTGACTGTGATAACCAGACAGCTAGTTCCATTTGCCCGCATTTGATCGATGTTCGCCGGAACCATTCCCATCCTTCTACTTGTCCATTTTTGTAATAATGCTATTGCAGCTGCCTCAATCACTTTCACTGGTGGCCCATTCCATAAACGTTCGACACTTTACGAAAAAATATTACCTCGCTGGTCCTTCCTTAATATTTCGTCATTAACCACACACCTATGCACTTCAGTTTTAAATTCCCCACCCCTGGAAAAAAAGACTATCTGCATTCATCCTCATGCCTTTCATAATTGTAACCATCGCAATGAGTTCGCCCCTCATATTCCTACTTTCCAAGGAATAAGTCCTATCTTGGACAAACTTTCTCAACTACTCAGGCCGATCATTCCTGGAAATATCCTCATAAATATTCTGTTCCCACTTTACAGTTTAACTGTGCCGTTCATATAAGTGAGTAACCAAAATTGTGCATAATACACTAAGTGAGGCTTTACGAATGCCTTGTACAGCTCTAACATGACGTCCCAAATACTATACTCAAAGCCCTCACTGGTGAAGACCAGCGTGCTGAATGCCGTCTTCAGAACCCTGTCTACTTGTGACGCTGCTTTCAATGATCTATGTACTGGTACTCATAGGTCCCTTGTCCACAACAGTCCTCAGGAAATTACACATTGTACACATCGTACCTTGGTTTGACTTTCAAAGTGTGTGGCACGGTGGCACAGTGTTTAGCACTGTTGCCTCACAGTGCTAGAGACCTGGGCTCATTTCCCGTCTCGGATGACTGTCTGGGTGAAGTGTGCACATTTTTCCCGTGTCGGCGTGGGTTTACTCGGGGTGCTCCGGTTGCCTCCCACAATCTAAAGATGTGCAGGTTAGGTGAATTCGTCATGCTAAATTTCCCGTAGTGTTAGGTGAAGGGTTAAACATAGGGGAACGGGTCTGGGTTGGTTGTTCATCGGAGGATCGGTGTGGACTTGTAGTGCTGAAGGGCCTGTTTCCACACTGTATGTAATCTAATCTAATAGAAATGCGACATTTCGCATTGCTGTGCATTAAATTGTGTTTGCCAATCCCTGGCTCACTTCCCCATCTGGCAACAATCATTGCCATTTTTGATAACTTTCCTCGCTATAAATGATACCTTCATTTCCTAATCGTCCACAATCTTACTAATATTGCCTTGTACTTTTACATCCTCATCACTAACGTAAGTCAGAATAACACAGGTCACAGAACCGACTCTTGTGGTATACCCACTGACCATAGGAATCCAGTCCGTGAAACAATCTTCAAGCATCATCTTTTACTTCCTACCATCGAGCCAACGCCGAATCCCATTACCTATCTCTCACTAGATCCCATGTAACCTAACTTTCAGGACTGGCCTGCCGTATGGAAATTTGTCAAAGGTCTTACGAATGAGCGAGTAGGTAGCATCCACTGTCCAAACTTTATCTATCCTCTTGGTTACCTCTTCGGAAAACTCTGAAATATCTGTCACATCTGACTTCCCGAGCACAGATCCATGCTGACGATCCCGAATATACACTTGACTGTCGATACTTTGGTTGATCCTGTCACTCTATATCCTCTCAACAACTTGTGTACCATTGATGTGAGGCTCAATGAGTTGTGGTTCCGTGGCTTGACATTGCTACGTTTCTTAAATAATAGAACAATAATAGCCAACCTCCAGTCTTCTGGAACTTCACCAGTGGCTTATAGTGAAGCAAAAATTCATGGAAGTGAATCCCCCAGATTCACAACCTTTTGAGACTTGTCTATTGCACTCCCCCCTCTACTCCCCCCCTCCCCACCTCAGCACCTCCACCCCCTCACAGCTCTGGTTTAAATTGATTCTTCCTTATTACTATCCCCCTCTGTTTTTGGTCACCCATTCACTGTCTCCCTCAGCAATTCTAACCTGCGGTGTGACAGTTCACTGAGCTTTCTATCCCGACCTCCTCACCATCGCAGTTGCTCCACAGAGAGTCCATCCGCAGCTCCAGAGCCGTCATGCGAAGAAACAAGTGCTGCACTTGGACACACGTCTTTCAAGTGTAAGAATCAGGAACGTTTCGACACGCTCCGAAACTCCCACATCAGGCAAGAGGCTCTTGCCCCTAGTCGGAGCTCCAATGCCATTGTATGCTTAGCTTCATACAAATAAACTAAAACCAAACAATACACTTAAATGTATGATAAAAGATGAGAAAGAAATAAAAGCCTTACATTACAGAATCTGTTTCTTCCATTTAGAGGAGTGGGGGGGGGGGGGGGGGTCGGGAGGGAGATACTACAAGTGAGGTGTGTCGGTTTTAGCCTCTGCCCAAATATAAATTAAATCCTTAAGTTCCCGGTAGCCCTCGCTTCACCTCACCATCTCACTTCGCCACTCTGGCAAAATGGAGACCCGACTCCCGTGATAAGTCGTTTTTTGTAAGCGAGAAAACGTACCCGTCCCGCACTCCTCGCTTCACTTCACCTTCTCTCCTCGCTGCTCTGGCAAAATACAGCCGCTAAAAACGCACACCAGGATCAGAGGGCGATTGAACAGAGTGAGGAATACAAAATTAGGGCTAAAATGAAAGTGTAGACTTGAACTTTGAGAGACCCTCTTAGAAGTTTCGTAACTGCGAGGAAGACTCTGTTTATTTTGTCTGTTTTAGGCTTTTTTATCTTCTGCCTAACAGAAGTGGCTTGCGGAGATTATTTGCGCAGTGGGAGTGGTATTTTATGTGATGGCTAATTTCCCATGACAGCGAACAATATTCATATTGTTTTCTTACGATACAGGCACAGAAATTGGCACACCAAGCCATCGTTCGTTTGGTTAAAATGCATTCTGTGATGAATCTGCAAAAGTTAATAAGTGTGAAATGAAGTTTCAATTCCAGTATGAACCGTGGTAAAGACAATTAGACTTGAAGAAGTGTCATCAATTTGGCACATAAAAGCAGCTCTGCTCATTAGTAGGATCATGGTTTTAACCTATTGTTATGTCGTCTGCATTTTTGGCAACAGAACATTCATTTCCTTGCTCCACGTTATTAATGCTGTGCGTCTAGGAACTTCTGAAGCTTTCCAGACGCCTGAAATATGGTGGCCCTCAGATTAAACCAACACGAAACGTTAAACGTTCCTTCCGAGGTGTTAATATTTACTTCAATGTTTACCTGTGAAGCAGAAACTGTTGCCATCCTGTCTGAAACTTTCTCAAGCTGCTGGGAATTGGGTCCCAAGTTTTGGCAACGTGAGTGATTTTCTCACAGTCAGCAGGAAAGGACATCGTCAAATACTTTCCATAACTACAGAAAAATACTTAGTTCGACAATGCAGTGATTTTACTCAAACCTTCACACTTTTCACATAATACAGTTGAGTGTTCCTTTGCACGAATATATAACTGTTTTGGCAGAAAAAGTTAGTCTTTGATTTGGTTTCAGTGAGTGAACTGTCTTTAGAATGAGCACAAAGTGTGTTCAATCCTCAAAGTTCATCTGTGATCATTAACTACAGAACGGCCTCTCTTTTTTGATGCACAGCCTCGGTTTTTCAATCATTCCAGCAGGACTCTCAGGACTTTCTCAGCAGAATGGTGAAAGCAGTGCTTTGGCTTCTCATCGTTCTCGTGTTTGTCGATTCAATCACTGCTGATGAAAGAATGATTCCAAGGTTTATATTCGGTCAGTATATGTGTCTGAAAAGTACTTGCAAAATCATCACCAGGTGCATGATGAGGCCATTGGGGTCTTCCAGTGCGTGGTGTTACGAAATTCAATCTTAAATACTTTGCAACTTCACTCAGTTGAATTTCATATCAAAAAGCATTCAATCCTAAATCGTTGCATTGTGAATACGCCAGTAGCACGTGGAGAACAAGGGACGTCTGACTCTTTGTCTTTGTTTCGCTAAGGCGAATGCAGATTCTGCCATTCTGCAGTGAGTAAGCGCCATTACTCAGAATGTTTTATTTTTCGTTTTAAGATTATCATTTGTACAGAGACAGTTCAGAGAATGTTCACTGAGATTATCTTTGCCATGGAGGTATTGTCTCACGCAGAAATATTTCACAGGGTGGACTTCTATTCACTTAAATATACAGCAATGGGAGATAATTTCATTGTAACATAAGGAATTATGTTTAGAGGGGTCTTGAGGGTAAATGCAGAGGGGATGTATCCACTCAAAAGATAGACAAGATTCAGATAGCATTGCCTCAGAATGAAGGAGCACCAATTTAAGACTGCGATATGGGCGGAAATTTTCTCTCACAGTTTCGAATTACTTACCATGGAGAGTTTTCCAGCAAGTTTCCAAATTTACAATTAATGCCAAGAGGGATAGATTTTTGATCAGTCACAGAATGCCTGCCTTTGTGGCAAGGGAAGGTAATTGGATATGAGGTGTGTCGGATCACCCGTGACTTCTTGGAATGCACGAACAGACTGAAGGGACCGAGTGGCCTACTCCTCTTCCTATTTGTTTTGGTCTTATAGATGAGAATGTCTCTCAGTGAGCAATGTGCCAATTCGTTCCAGTCAAGAGGAGCAGTCCACTCAGCTCCTCGAAGCAGTATATTGCTGATTGGGTTGCATCTCACTTGCAGCAGTTTGCACAATTACCGTCGGACAAACTTGATCGAGTTCTTCGTAGAAATGACAAAGAGGATTGATGAGTGCAGATCGGTAGGCATGATAGATATGGACTTCAGTAGGGCATTCGACAAGGTTACCCATGGAAGATAGATTAGCAAGCTTCGATCTCATGGAATACATGGAGAAGTAGCCATTGGATACAGAACTGTCTCAAAGAGAGATGACAGAATGAGATGGTGGAGGGCTGTTTTTCAAAGTGGAGACCTGTGACAATTGGAGTGCCACAATAATCGATGTTGGGCCATCTATTTTCCGTCATTTATATAAATGATTTGGATGTGAGCTTAAGAATTATAGTTAGTATGTTTGCAGATGACACCAAAATTGGAGGTGTGGTGGACAGCGAAGACGATTTCCTCGAATTATAACGGAATCTTGAACAAATGAGTCTTTTGGCTGAGGAGTGGCAGATGCTGTTTAATTTATATAATTGGAATGTGCTCCATTTTGGGAACACAAATGTTAGCACGACTTATACACTTAATGATAAGGTCCTCGGGATTGTTGCTGAAAGAATATACCTTTAAATGCAGGTTTATAGGTTCTTGAAAGTAGCGTGAAAGGTAGATACTTTAGTAAAGAAGGCGTTGGGTATGCTTTCCTTTGTTGGTCAGAGTATTGATAACAGGGATTGTAAGGTCATGTTGCACTGTACAGGACATCGGGTAGTTTTGGAATATTGCGTGTAATTCTGTTCTCCTTCCTACCGGAGGGATGTTGTGAACTTTGAAAGCGTTCAAAACAAAATTTACAAGGACGTTGCCAGGGTTGCAGGTTTTGGGCTCGAAGGAGAGGTTGAATAGTTGCGGGCTGTTTTTTTCATTGAGTATCGCAGGCTGAGGCGTGACGTCATGGGAATTTAGAAAATCATGAGGGTCTTTATAGGGTAAATAGACAAGGTCTTTTCCATGGCGGGGGTGGGGGGGGCATAGGGTTTAGATGTTAGGGGAAAGATATAATAGAGAACTAAGTGGGAACGTTTTTCATGCAGTGGGTGATGCGTGCGTGTAAAGAGTTGCAAGATGAAGTGGTGGAGGCTAGCACAATTGCAACATTTGAAAGGTTTCTGGATTGGTTTCTGAATAGGATGGGTTTGGAAGGATATGGACCGGATGCCAGCAGTTGGGACAAGATTGGTATGGAACATCTGGTTGGCATGGACGAATTAGACCGAAGTATCTGTTTCCATGCTGTACATCTCATCTTTATGACTGACACATTCGAGAGGTTACTCTTGGAGCACTGTACACAGTTGTCCCTCTCACCACTTGATGACGACGAGCTCGAAGGCCAAACTACTGTCAGGCTCTGTACATACGTACGCACTTTGTTTAGGCTCTATATTAGAGTGTGCTGGAAAAGCACAGCAGTTCAGGCAGCATCCGAGGAATGTAAAATCGACGTTTCGGGTAATAGCCCTTCATCAAGAATACAGACAGAGAGCCTGAAAGGTGGAGAGAAAGTCACTTCGGGCTTTTGCCCGAAATGGCAATTCTACTGCTCCTCGGATGCTGCCTGAACGGCTGTGTTTTTCCAGCACCACTCTAATCTAGTCTCTGGTTTCCAGCATCTGCAGTAATTGTTTTTACCGCACTTTGCTTAACCCGACAACATGGGAATCAACTACAATCACTAAATCTTTAGTTAGATATCTCACCGAGTGAATATTTGAAATGGTTCCATTGTCGGTATCAGCCTGGATGCTCGAGGGTCCTGAACGATGGCATGGACTATATCTTCCTTTCTGTTTCACAGGATGTCAAGCAGGGAGCTGCAGGCGGAACCGATGCAATAAAGGTGAGAAGACAGTTCCTTTCAGATGTTTCTGGATTTTCAAGTGCTGCGAGTTAAAAAAGAGCTTCATAACGGAACACCTCCGATTAAAAAAATGACTAAAACTCTGAAGGAGGCTCACTTTTGATTTCTCGAATTCAGGCTATGCTCCGTTTATCAATATCACGATCCACTCGCCCTCTCCTTTCTGAAAGATGGGAATAAAACTCACTGCATTGATCACCACCTCTTGACCATCTCTCATTTTGAACTTGGATCATTTTATCTCACTGTAGCCTGGGAGGGACGGGATATCCAAAAAAATACCGGGCCAAGGTGATATCTTGTAGGTCGCATAAAGACATCCTCTGGGAATCATACCTTACGCCAATGTCCTGATCACCTCCATCATCGTCCCTGGGATAACCTCTCCCATTGGCAGCACATACCAACCAGAGGCAACTAAAAGTGAACATAGATGTGTGAGGTTCAGCGGAGCGTGTCGTCTCGGGATTTTCCCAGCGTATTATATCCTCACTCACCAAGCTGACAAAGGTCAAGAAAGTGGAGGGTGAATTTGAGGGAGCTACTAAATGTTGAACTTGAATGATTCATCCCTGTGAGGTCCCGTCGACCAACGCTGTCTCACAGTAGGGGAAGCTGGGTCCGACCTGTGTTCCAAGCAAAATAACATGAACGAAAATGAACATATTTTATGTTATTGGTAAAGAATCACACAGCACTAGCTCATCTGCCGACAGATTTATTTGGATGTACAAGCTTTCAGAGCACTGCTCTTTCAGCAGGTTGCTAGTGGGGCTGGATAAGAGGGCACAGCACTTCTCGCAAAATATCATAGTGTTGTACATCTGGTGCTATGCAATGACAAGAAAATGTTTTGATTGTTGTTAAGTCTTTAATCACTTCAAATGAGTTGCAGTTTCCGATTCATTAACATGTAAATCCTAGAACTTCGTTCAAGTCATTTCCCGAGATAGCTGAAGCGTTTATAAAAAAATGACGTTGGTGCTCAGACAATGAATGAAAGGTGTCATATTAGAGCCCAGCTTTATTGCAAACTGTATTGATACTGTTTCTGTGTCCAAATTTGGACTTTCTGACATGTCATATTAAATAACTGCTGACAGATTGTGTGCTTTTTTCGAGGCTGCGCTCTGAAATCTTGCACTTCCAAATAAACCCTAATTGACTATAATCTCGTGGAGTCAGCTTTTTAAGTTTGTCCACCTCAGTCCAACATCGACACCTGTACATTATATCAATAGTAGTATGATGCATTTTTTAACTGAAGTGTAAATCTAAAAGAACTGCACTCAATGTTACTCGTGTTCTGCTGCAACTAGTGTTCCACATATGATTTAACTAAGGAAGACAATGACTAACATTTGTAGAAGAACTTATTCCTTGTGTATGTCACTGA